>NW_023505730.1:0-55000 GCF_004664715.2 Peromyscus leucopus | reverse complement strand
CAGAGAGGAGAATTGAGAGAACAGGAAGGTGGAGGGAGACACTGCCAGCCTCCGCCACAACAAGCAGCATGTGAAGATGCCGGTAAGCCACAAGCCATGTGGCAAGGTATAGATTTATAGAAATGGATTAGTTTAAGATGTAAGAACTAGATAGCTAGAAGCCTGAGCCATTAGGCCAAACAGTTTAAATAATATAAGCATCTGTGTGTTTATTTTATAAGTGGGCTGTTGGACTGCCGGGGCTTGGTGGGACCCAGAGAGAAAACTCTCCAGCTACAATATATCTTGGATTCATTCCTCAATGGGTGCTGATCTTGCCTTTAAAGGCCTAATTACCCTTTTGCAGTATGAATTAGCATTTTCTTTTTTATTTTTATAATAAGCTTTACTTTTTTTTCTTAAAATAGATCCTTCACTAAATTAAAGAAGAACACTTAATACCATTCAGTCCTTCACAGTTTGAATAATGAGATCTTCTTCTACTTGATCCTTTTAGTAATTGTTATTCACAGAGAACAAGTGCTGATGTGTAATCGTGGGTCAGAGTGCTTTTGTCCAGGAACCAGCAAAGCATTTTTGAAAGTCCAGAAGAATCATTTCCACCTCTGTGAAAGTCCAGGCAGAGCCTAGGAATTTTCAGTAGACCATGAAGGCTGGAATTCTGCTTCAAACTTTTCCTTGAATTTTAAACAGTCTCTTCTTTTGTCAAAATATTTTATCCAATGGTGGGGGCAGCTGGCCTCAAATGAGCTCCTCAGCGGATGGCACTGAGCTGCGTCCTCTGTCAGTACACCTGCCTTTCCTTCACGGACAGGGCCGCCATTCCTGAAGGGGTCATGCAGGGAATGATGTGACTGACATGTGATCACACGACTAGCCTACAACCTGAGGCTGAGGTGCTAAGGGCCCTGAGACTTCTGGTCCCACACTCAGCCAACTGAGGATCAGCCAGCATGGGAGAGTGTGGTGCAGAGTTCTGTTCCTGTGCTGCAGAGTCACCTAGCAAATTCATGATCAACACGAGGAATCTCTCACTGAGAAAGTACCAGCCTCGGGTTGACCCTTCCGGACCACCATGAATTAACATTTTCAAAAGCCAGATATTCAATTAGTGTTTGTCTAGCTTCTGGAGTTGGCATCATTCTATTTACAGCTGAAGTCAATCTTTGTAAAAAAAAAAAAAAAAAATTGTGAATGTTTCTTTTGGGCCTTGTATAACTTTAGTAAATATCTCAGTTCTCTTTCTGACTTTCTTAACTCTGTCCCAATCATTCAAAGCTGTTGTACAGCATAGAGTCAAGGTGTGTTCATCATATATAGAGTGTCTTTGTACATTAACATAATCATCCTCTCCAAGAAATGGGTCTTGGGAAATAACAATACCTCTAGTCCTACTTCCTTGTTCAACAGTCCTAGCCTCATCTTTCCACCAAGTCTTCCACTGTAATTGAGGACCAGGCTCCAATACTGCTGTAACTAAGTCTTCTCAGTCTTGTGGGACAGTTCTGTTACTAGTTGCCCATGAATTTAACATCTGCCTCACAAAAGGGAATGCATATCATATGAGACTATTGCTTCCTTAAGTCAACTAACATTTCTACAGGATTCCAGTGAGATCTGACACAGCTTTGAGGATATCTGTCATTTGGTGGTTGTTCCTGTGTGGTGACTGGATAAATTAAGGTTTTGTTTTTTTTTTATAATCTTAGACTGCTCCTTTCTAATTTCATAATGTAATGATGAGGTTGGTTCTCATTTAAACTCCTTTGTCTGTATCTGAATATTTTTGTTATCTGTTTTTGGGGGTTTTTTTTTTTTTGGTTTTTTTGTTGTTGTTGTTGTTTTTGTTTTTTTTTTTGGTTTTTTTTTTTTTTTTTTTTTTTTTTGGTTTTTCGAGACAGGGTTTCTCTGCGTAGCTTTGCGCCTTTCCTGGAGCTCACTTGGTAGCCCAGGCTGGCCTCGAACTCACAGAGATCCGCCTGACTCTGCCTCCCGAGTGCTGGGATTAAAGGCATGCGCCACCACCGCCCAGCATGTTTTAATAACGTCTTTCAATGCTTCTAACTTATCAGTCAAAAGTTTATTATCACTCTTCCGGGAAAATGGCGACTCCCGCTCGCGCGCCAGAGTCGCCGCCGCCGCCCAGCCTGCGCCCGCCGTGGGCCCCGCTGGGGAGCCCTGCCCGCCGCGCCAGCCGCAGCCCATGCACAATGTTCTCGCTGCCCTGCGGCTTCGAGCCCCCAGCTCCCGAGGACTTGGGGCAGCGGAGTTCGGCGGAGCTGCGGGAGAGGTTGAGGCGCCAGGAGAGACTTTTGCGCAACGAAAAATTCATTTGCAAGTTGCCCGACAAAGGTAAAAAGATTTCAGACACCGTTGCCAAACTGAAAGCTGCCATTGTAGAACGTGAAGAAGAGGTTAGAAGGAGAGGTGAACTGTTTGATCCTGTTAGTGTAGACTGTAAGCTAAGGCAAAAAGCAACCACAAGAGTTGATACCGACACAGACAAAGCCCAGAATTCTGACCTGATGCTTGATACTTCATTAGTTCTTGACTGTTCCTCTGTAGAAGTCAAATCATCTAAAACCACCTCAGAAACACAAGGACCTGTACACCTCACTCACAAAGGCGATGAGGAGACTTTGGAGGCTGGCTGCACAGTGAACACAGGCGCAGCTCCCGGCAGCAGAGCCAGGGCACCCTCATCTGAAGTTAACAAACATCCCCCCCAACGCCCTGTTTCAAGTCAAGCGGAAGACATTTCCAGCAGCATTGACAGTCTGTTTATCACTAAGTTGCAGAAGATCACAATCACAGACCAGAGTTGAACCCTCAGAAGAAAACACCAGTGCTGAGAACGTGCCAGGGCTCCAAACTGAGACTCCTAAGAGGCCTCATTACATGGAAGTGCTAGAAATGCGAGCTAAAAACCCAGTGCCGCCGCCTCCTAAGTTTAAGACCAATGTGTTACCCACCCAACAGAGTGACTCACCGAGTCACTGTCAGAGGGATGAGTCTCCTGCTTCCTCAGAAGAGCGGCAACGCAGGGCTAGGCAGCATCTTGATGACATCACAGCAGCGCGCCTTCTTCCGCTCCACCACCTGCCTGCGCAGCTGCTCTCCATAGAAGAGTCGCTGGCCCTGCAGAAAGAGCAGAAGCAGAATTATGAGGAGATGCAGGCAAAGCTCGCAGCACAGAAACTGGCCGAGAGACTGAATATTAAAATGCAGAACTACAATCCAGAAGGGGAGTTCAGGGAGATATAGAGAAGTGAGGGACGAAGATGATGCCCAGTCCTCAGATGAATTCTGAAGATGAGCACTGGGAAGATCTCTCTAAAGCTGACTGTATATCTCTATGAGTTATCATTGCCTCAGTGAACTTCCCAACAAGTATCAAGATCAGTGTCAGACTTTGTTGAGGGGCAGCAGTTTTTAAAGTTACACAAAGGTAGCTACAAACTAAGAGCCCAGTTTGTCTTTCAGAAGATGATCTTCATGTGCTTGAACAGTTTAATATTTGAACATTGTGTTTGACCGTATTGTATTCCAGTTTTGCAGTATGTTGTGCATTGGTCTGATATTTATTTATTTAGATATTTTTCTTTAAGATAGCTGCTTTTTCCTTATTCTTACTCTTATCAAATAGCATTGCTTATATCCTTTCTGATGAAATACTTTGTTATCCCAGGCACCTAAATCAATTAGGAAGACCTGGTTCCCTTTCTTGAGAAGTGAAGGGAGCAGTCTAGAGAATGGTATGCATGCTTGCATGGAGTTCCTGATGGTGGGTGTGAAGCACTGGAGGACACTCAAGTTGTCGGGGTTATTTGCTGCTCCTGTCTTCTCTGGGGTGACTGCTACCTTTCTGTGGTGAAGCTAGGAGCACCTTGAGGAGATGCTGGGTGGGGGAGGTCTTCTGAGCTGGTGTGGGGAGCTGCGCTCAGTTTCCCCTGGCTTGATTCATTGTTGTCTTGGGTGATAGGTCCACCTACAGGGCGCTCCTGTTTGGTAAGGAAATCGGTGTTTTTCTAAGAGTTACGGTTGAATTGTCAGCATACTGCTTTTTCCCTTTTTAAACCCAAAGAGGTGTTTATAGGCTGCAGAAACCACAGTCTCATGTATGTACACATTTGTGTTGTTTAAAATGATCATATGATCATCTCCAGCAAAGATAACAATATGTTATCAAAAAACCTTTGTCTATTATGTGGAACCTGTAAAAGAGAAATAAAATACCAATCAGAGCAAAAAAAAAAAAGTTTATTATCTTCTTTAGTAATAATTTGTAGGACGTATATATTATCGGTATTAATATTTTCTAAGGCTTGTGTCTTGTGGTGTTTTCAAGGTTGGTTTCTCATCAGTCCATTTCTCCTATTTGGCACTGATATCAAAGCAATTTTTAAGGATAAAATACAAATTGCCAGACTGATAATATGACCGACATTATTTAGTTGTTTATCTCCTCATTTATTTTACTATATGTATCCCGTCCATAGTAGGAAGACAGGGCCTCGTTCTCTGCATTGTGATCATTCCCATTTTTAACATAGGGAAGGTTTTAAGATTATCCTTTCCCTTTTTTCTTTTTTAAATTTGATTATTTATTTATTTTAATTAATAAATTCATTTAATAGCCTAGTTTACCATTTAAAAGTTCTCAGGTGTCTTTCCAGTTCTGATGCCTATCCTCTGGGTTGTGCAGATGTAGCGACCATGTCTGACCAGCAGGTGGAGCAGGCGCAGCACCAAGGCAGCATTGCTATGGGAGCTGCAGGTGCAGAAGCTGCAGTGACTTGTGCTCTGGCTGGCGTCCTTGGTGACTGACTGCCTTGGGGAAATTCAGCAAAGCAACTGGGCTAGCCTCTACCCTGGTGCTTGCGAATGCCAGGTAGAATTGGCCGGAGAGGCACAGCTATGATACAAGGGCCTTGCTGGAGGCAACTACAGTAGCTGTGGGGTGTGGCTTTCCTTCCTGCCGCCAGGGGCTTGATAACAGCTGTAGGGCCCTGGCCCCCCATTTTGGGTAGCTGTTGCCTTGCTTGCCGACCTTGACCAGGTGTCCTCCCTATGCTGATTCCCTGCTGGTTTTATTCCTCCTGAATACTCACCTGAGGTTCTTTGTTTGTGTGTCCTGCATAATGGGCGTTAACAGCTTAGATGCAAGAATGTAGCGAACTTCTGCCCTCCGGGGTTCTCCCATTGTGCTGTAAGCCTGTATTTAAGGTTTCCTCCCTCTTTCAATAAACAGCATTCGGCATTCTGCTGGGCGAATGACCGCTGTTTCTTGTCTCTATTTTTTAATCCACAGCCCTCACTCAGATGTGGTGATCAGGTGTGGTAAACCCGGTGCTACCACAACAAACAGCAGCCTCAAAAGTTCCAAGCCTGAGCCTGTCTCTTTTCTTTTTCTTTTTTTTTTTTTTCTTTTTCGAGACAGGGTTTCTCTGTGTAGCTTTGCACCTTTCCTGGAACTCACTTGGTAGCCCAGGCTGGCCTCGAACTCACAGAGATCCGCCTGCCTCTGCCTCCCGAGTGCTGGGATTAAGGCGTGCGCCACCACCGCCCGCTATGAGCCTGTCTCAAAACCAGCTGAGCTGCCTGGATTGGGAGCCTGGATTGGTTGGAAAAAGCTCCTCAGGCAGGAAAGCAGCCTAGAAGGGGGGATGAGGAAATAGTGAAGGGTCACTCTGGCTCCCCTTCTCAGGACTAACAATGGCGCTCATAAAGTCTAACAATGCCCTACTTTGAGTGCCAGATATAAATGATTTCTTTTACCATTTATTAATAAACAAAAATCCTGAGCACAAATATTTAAAGACAAAAGAAAACCTGAGGCATATCCAAGGGACCATGAAAACATACCACCTCTGCTCGTTTCTCCACTCGAGAAATCCCTTGCTCCTCACCCCACCTCCCCCCACCCAGCTTTTGTGGTCCTAATTTTTTTGTTTTAAATTGTTTTTGAAACAGGGTTTCTCTGTACAGTACTGGCTGTCCTGGAACTGGCTCCATTTACCAAGCTGGTCTTAAACTCAGACCAGCAGGCCTCTGTGTCAGGAGTGATGGAATTAAAACAGCGTGTTTCAAAGGCAGGTCTGCTGTCTTTGTCTTCCAGCATCTGTTTCCCAGGACTCTGATGCTCCATCACTGGTGTGGTGGCACACACCTGTAAGCCCAGGATGGGGTGCAGAAGCAGGGTGTCGGGAGTCAAGGCAGTTCTGATTGCTACCAGCTGTCACCCCCACCCCGAACTGCTTTTCTGTGTAATCTTTTCCCTCTTTTTCTGTTCATGATGTGAACTAATGGGGACGCTGTGTAAGGTTATTACATAACAATACAATGATGGAGCAAATGGTTCATGGGATCTTACCCTTCTATACGGAAGACTCCAACATGTCAAAGAAAGGTGGCAGGTAAGGATGTGGTATCTTTTGATAAGGAATTAGATTGAGAGACAGATAGGGCATTAATAGCACACATTTGGGGATGTGTCTCTTGAGTGTGTTTCCAGAGAGAAAAAAATGGGAGTAGGGGCAACCCACCTGGCTATGGGCAGGGCACCATGCATGGCTGAGACCCATCATTCCAATGCTGCCATGCTTCCCTTCCAAAATGAGCTATCATGCTGCCAACAAATCTTCCCTCCATTTAGATTTTTTTTTTTCAGGTTTGCATCACAGCAATGAAGAAATTGATTAATCCATGGACCAGTGTGTGTGGACTCCCTGCCTCAGTGGATCAATGGCCATTTCTGCCTCTCCAGATCCACTCTTCCAGAAGTTTCCCTATCTCAGCAATGTGGGTGTCAGATCTATGGAGACTGCCTTAGTCTCTAGGTTCAGCCTTTGCATGTCCAAAAGGACAGTGACAACTGGAATATGAATTTCCCAGCTCCCTCCTTACAGAGCCACTGCTGGCAGGATTGCAAGTTTCAGCCAGAATGAAAACTCTAAAAACATCAGTCAGTGAGATGGTTCATTGTGGGTAATGGGACCTGCCTCTCTCTAAGCTGATGAACTGAGTTCAATGCCCAGAACCACACTGTGGAAAAATAGAACACAAATCCTCACACACACAAGCAGCTGAGGGTCACAGGTCACACAGAGTAAGGCCCAGCGACCAGTGATCTCCCAGGTCCAGTGAGGCCCTGTGCTTTAGCTGCAGCACCAGGAAAAAGCAAGGCAAAGCAAAGCAGCCTTGGAGTCACCCATGTGTTGTGAAAGTTTCCTCTGAGATGGAAACATTCCATCCTGCAGGGCAGCTGCTTAAGCAGGAAGCTAAACAACTCAAAAGACCTTCGGGAAGTCCCTGAAACCAACCAGATTCCCCAGGCCCTCTTCAGCCAGGGCAAGCAGTAAGTTACACAGAAACTCAAAGACCAGACCAGATGCCTGGAAGAAGCAGAACCCAGATGAGCTGCCTGGAAGAGGTGTAGACAAAACTGATGGCCCCTGGGAGGATGCCCTCTGACATGCTGAGCTCTGCTGCAGGCTGTGCTGTGTGCTCCAGGATCCCAGCTCTTGGGAGCTGTCACTCATGCAGGGGTGGGCTCTGGTGAGGAGCTGTCTTTGAGTCATTTCTGCTCCTGGTAAGTAATTCTTGACCAAACATTTTCTTGTAAGTAACTCCAATATAAAATGGATTGGTTCGCCAAGTTAGACTTTGGCCAAGGGGTCCCAATCTGCAGTGAGTAGATGTGTATGTTGAGTCTCCCTAGGAAACATTTTGTCACAGAGCACTATGGAGGCCAGGCCTTGGCAGAGCAATGGATCCACTGTTGGTGTTCAGCTGGTTACATAGAAAAACAAGTATTTGGGGGAAAAACAGTGAGTTTAATTATTCCACATGTGTGTTGAACAATGTGTATGTCCCCTCGGGCACAGTGAGTTCAGCGCCTCCCATGTAGAAATATCAGGAGGCAGAAGAATTGTGTGTGTGAGCGGTTTGTTGTGCCCAGATCGTGACCCCCAGAGAGACCACCAAAGACGAGCATGCCGGAATGCAAAAGCAAGGTTTAATTCTGGATATCCAAAAGCAATACAAAGCCTAAGGCAGGGACTTCGTCCAATACATCCAACGCAGTGGAGGCTGGAGGAAGCGCCCACCTGTCTGCAAGCTCAGTTTTTAAAGGGAAAAGTCACAAGGTTACATCAGTTTAGAGGGTGCTAGTACAGGTACAATTCTGATTGGCTCGCTTCTAGAGGGACTTCTAGAAATCACAATTCAGTTTTCCTTCTAAGGAAGTAGTTGCCCACCAGCATTTTTCATTGGCTGCCCCCAGATGGGGGCATCTGGTGATTACACACAGTCACTATGGAAACTAGGGTTGGGACATTCTATGGTCAAGCAGTTGCCTAGGGCCAGGGAGAGGACATTCCATAGTCCGGCAGCCATTACCTCCTGATTACCTTGTGACTCTGTACTTTTACACTTCCTGGTTTCTGGAATCTGAACTGACTGGTCTCAGTAACTTCTGGCCTGTTCTCAAAAGGAGAAATCTTAGGCCTTAATTTTAGGGTGAAAGCATTTTGGTCTTATTTCTAAGATGGCTCATTTTGGTCTCACAGGTTGATGGCACCAGGACAGCAACAGGGTGACACTTTCATGTGTAAGGTCATAGGTTATGACGTCAGAGGAGGGATGGGTATGGGCAACCAATAGGGATTAGGAATCACAGGGAAAATGAGTTCATCTGAGAGGACCAAGCCCTCCAGACAAAGGGCTAAGGAGAGCCCAGCCCTAACACCCAAGCCAGAGGTGACAGGGACAAACACATGTGTGAATGAGTTTACAGTCATTGAGTTCATGTTTTCCAACACGCTGAAGATCCCAAGTGTTTCGTCTTTCTTAAATATGTCTCCAGCAGTCACGTCCAGACATCCTTTAATGCTAAAATTGGCATTAAACTCCACCTAGAAGATGAAGATCCAGACAGGTTCAAAAGGAAGGAAGGGATCGTTCAGAAAACCTAAACAACTTCACACCCAGGAGTCCAGGCTCCAGCCCCCCTCCTATGGATGCAGGAGCCCAGGTCCTGAATTTTTCCCTCAGTCCCAGGGTTCTAGACTCCATCCACATTCCCTCTGCTGCAGCAGTGAGGGCCTCTGACCTCCCCTCACACTCAGGGGTCAGTCCCCATCCCTCCTGCTGAGTCCCTAGAGTCATGGCCTCTGTCTCCCTCATCCTGGGGATGCAACCTCCAGCACTCACCTCCTTCAATGGCAATGTCGCCGTCATAACAACCAGTGTCCTTTGGACAGAAGACAGTTTTTGCGGGCAGGAGCCCTGATAGTTCAAGCAGACAGGACACCTGATGTTTTTTGACTGATAGGAGGCTGAGGAGAGAGGAGGAGGTAGCTGCACAGTGCGCTCTCAGCTGCAGCCCCAGGCAGATCCTCAAGTCTCTGTACCCAGAACCCAAACCTGAAATATTGATGTAGTCAAGTAGGACTTGGCTGATGGCAGCACTACTGTGCAGATCACTTTCACAGCATTTGATATACATGGCAGCCAAGATTCCAGGTCTATTGGCATAAACCTGGACATGTCCTGCATCAGGAAACTCATCACCACACATATTGAAATCGTGGTATCCTTATCTACATGAATGCCTGAGCCTTTGCTCCTCACTAGGAGAGACTTTCACTTAAGAGGCAACGAGAGTGAAAGCCAGGCTTGGATGGGAGGATGGCCAGGCCTGGGTGCCCACTTCTTGGGTCCCCTGATGTTCCCCTCCCAGGGAGAGCGCAATGCCCAAGTGACAGTGGGACACAGCATGTCCTGTGTCAGCAAAGCCTGCAGCACAAGCCTGGCTCCTTCTGCCCTGCCCCTGCACATCCCATTGAACAGTCTCCACAGTCTGCCCTGAGCCCCTCCTTCAGGCTGCAGCCTCACTCTGCTCACCACCTCCTCTACCCTGCTGGATTTCCCTGCACACTCTGCCCTTCACACCCACAGCTGGCTCCCTGTGGTCTGCTTCTCTCCTTGCCACTTCCCTGAAAAGCTGCAAAGGACCCAGTGGCTTAGCAGAGCCCGAAACAGGCCAGCATCCTTCCTTCCTGTTTCCTATCCTCCCTCTTTCCCTTAGTCCCTCCTCCCCTTCCTGCACTCTTCCCCAGTCCTGAGTCTCACCCAGTCCAAGCTGCTCGGGAGCTCCCTATACAGCTGCAGATGAGGTCAGCTGTCTCCACCACACAGCTCATGCTGTCTTTACAGACAGGTGCCACCCGCCCCCTCCCCAGTTCACGTGGTAGTGGGGAGCCAGCCCAGGGCTTTCCCCCTTAATCTTCCCAGGGCTTCCATCAAGACCCGGAAAGCAAGGCATGGGAAGAGAGCCTAGGCATGAGGGGAGCTGGGCAGGCACGGCAGGGAACACAATCCAGGGCAGGGCTGGGCTGCCAGTACAGGAGTGTGGGCTGTCCATCTCATCTCACACCTACGTCTACTTTCAGGATTGTCTCCTGGCATATCTCTTCATGTCCAGTTTCCTTGGTCGCAAAATGATTTCATTCTAATGGTCTTTTAGTGAAGACCATGCCAAAATTTTACACAAGATTACTCTTGTGACATTTCAGAGTATCTGTGGAGAGGAAAATCAGTAGGGTGTGTGAGAGTCAGGGAGCCACAGATGTCTGTCCCTACAGCTTGTAGCTTAAGGGAGAACATTACATTCTGAGTTATATTCCAGTGCCCTGGTTGTGACATCCCTGTCTGGATTAAGAACGGGACTCAGAAGTCAAGGCTTCCAAGTCTGCAGCTCTGTTCACCTGTTCCTCCTGAACACCTGTTCTTCTCAGAGCCTCCTGATGATTTAAGCTGGTTTTTGGAGCTTGGGAAGAATTTTTGAAAAATGTTAAGAAGCAACCATGAAAAGATTAGGGACAATATGTGGTGTTTAGTACTCTGCTATGTATTGGTTGTAGTGTTAATGGGAGAGACAGAGAGATTGGAACATACTAAGTCCTTATCAGAGACAGATTATTTTAAAGCACCTGTTTCCTTTACTAGTTTAGCATCTAGGAGACAGGTGATCAATTGTTTAAAGCATTTTACAGTAATAGATGTTTACATTAAGGTCTTTTTTGTAGCGCCCGATGCTTTTGGGTCTGGGGGTGTAAATACCTTTTAGCTGTTACAGTTTCTTACTTGATGATCCTGGACTCCAGTTCTGTGGTGGTCCTGTACCATTAGCTGAACAGTGAGTTAGAACAGGGAACTGGGAAGAGAAAAGCTTGTGGTGAATGAGAACTTTTCTTTTTTGGAATTAGGGACAAGGCAAAGATCAGGGCCCTGTTCTGTGCATGTGAGAAACACTGGCAAATAGATCTGGAGTGAGGTAATGAAATGAAAGCTCCTATCTTAGCTGGAAATCTTTTCCCATTAAGTAACTCTGAAAGTGCAATTAAATCTGGTGTGAGGTGGGTAAGGCTGTGCTCTGTACCCGACAACAGGGAAATGAGGAGAGGTGGCACCCAAAACTCCCAGGACCAAGTCAGTGGCTCTGGTGTTCAGAAAGAAAAGAAACAGACCGCTTCCCTGATGCGTTCTGGTTCCCTGCCATGTCTGTAGCCAAGCCTGGGTCTGCTGGAGGTCTTAGCTTGATGTACCCATTGTGTCTTGGTGCTGGGGGCAGTCAGCTGACCGGTTGTCTTTCTAGGCAGCACTTTCAACAAGGCTGTTGATTGGCCTGGCAGGGACATTCGATATCCCGTGGCCTTTTCCGCACTTAAAAACAGGGACCCAACAGCTTTTGGGAGTCAGTGAGTGCCAGCACTTGGCAATTTTGTTTTCGGCTTTTGATCTTTTCCCTGGCACAACCTTAAATGCCACAGATGACTCTTTTGTCTGTGGGGTCAGGAGCCTTGCTCTCCAGATGCTTAAGTTTTAGTCGGGGAGATCTGGGGAAACAAGAGATGGATTTTTTACTCCAATGTCCTGATTTTTTTTCTAATGATTGATGGCTTAAGACAGCTTTTGGAAGATCTGCCAGGAGGCAGACTGTACACTGATCCTTTTGGAAGACTTGCTGAGGCTATAAGCAGATTTTTGGTTTAAGAGCCATCCTGACTACTGTAAACTTGTTTGCATGGATCTTAGCCACTTCCAGACCGACTGGCCTCTCATGGAAGTTTTGAGTCAGCAGAAGAGGAACAATACAGAGCCCGTGCCCACTGCCAGAACCGGAAATCAGACAGAAGAGGTTGGAACAGTACAGAGCCCGCCCACTGCCAGAGACCGGAAAGTCAGACAGAAAAAGGCTGCAGGTGGCAGAGAAAAGAAAACATCAACATGGGGAGGAGAAAGGGTTCAGAGCTTTTAGCAGAAAGCTTGGGAATAAAGTAACTCTTTTATTTGCCCGTTAGCTGGCAAAAGTTCCCGCAAAGTTGTTATTGGTCAGATTTACCGGTATCCACCCAGTGTAAGGGGTAAATGTATCCGCCCCTTTGTCCCCATGGCTGTAGCCGAGAGAAAAATAAAAAATTAAAATAACAAACTGGGATCAGACTCCAATCTCAGGCAATCCGAGGAGAGAAGAAAGATCTATGAATCAGCTCAGGTTAGCCTTCTGCTTTGTCAAGGGAGGCTAAGGACTGAGGCATGTGCGGCAGGTGGTCCACCTGGTAGACCAAGGCAGGCACTGACCCCCTCCTCAGGAGCAAAAATGTGCCATTGCCAGCTCAGCAGCCCGAGGACAACCCCAGGGGTGTCCGTCACAAAGAATATAGGTCAGACCGCAGCCGAGAGAATGGGGGGGCACTCACTGTGTAGTGAAGAAACTTGGCAGTAGTGCAGCGGTTGCGGTAGTGTTGGGGGGTCCAGCGGAGGTGAGGAATGTGGGGCTCGAGGTCTCGCTGGAGTGGGTGAGGAGGTGGCAGCAGTGGTGGTGGCCGTGGCTGCTGAAGGTATACAGTGCTAGTGGCTGGCACTAGATGCTGTGGTGGTGGCAGAATCATGAGCCATGGTTACCTTTTTAGAGCTTTATTAGGAGAGAGAGAGAGAGAGAGAGAGAGAGGAGAGAGAGAGAGAGAGAGAGAGCCAAAGAGACACAGAGACACAGACAGAAGAGACTGTGCGGGGGAAGAGTACAGAGAGAGAACACAGAATACAGAACATTTGGGAAGGCACGTTCACATTTTAGGCTGGGATCAGTTGCCTGCGGATGATGTAATAAGGCACCAGATGAGACTCCGGAGCAACTGAGCTGCTGCATGTATACAGAATTTCTTACACCCTTCCCTTCTCCTCCACCTATTTACCACCCATAACTGGTGTCCTCTTAAAGGATAAGGTAATCATGTCAGGCCGCTGAGAAACTCTGAGAAGCCTTTAGAAGGCAGAAAATTGTGGTTGGTCCCCATCTCCCCAGATTAAAGCCACCTTCTTAAAGGGTTGTAGAGATGGCTCGGGGTTCAGAACACTTGCCACTCTTCAAAACACTGCATTTGGTGCCCAGCACTTAGGAGCACATACCCTCCTGCAGGCAGACAGGCAAACAGGTAGGCAAGCAGACAGAATGAAGAGAACTGAGAAGGAGCTGAAACCCTGATTATTGCTTCTTAAAACTGACGAAGCTGTCACTAGCCTAGTCGTCAGTGCTATCAGAGATCTTGAGAAGGATGACTTTCACCTGAGTAAGCAGAAGTACAGACCAAGCCACTCCCAAATCTATTAAAAACCACAGTGACTTGCTAGCTCCCTGGACCAATCACCGTGGGTTCCTCTGCGGTCTTTGGGGACAGAGGTCACAGGGCGGTGCCAGTCTGTAGCCACCAGACTGTGAACATCTGACAGGCTTTCCTGTGGAGTTAGAGACTTGGACAGAACTGCCTACCCTGCCTAGGGAAAGGGAGGCAATCAGCTCCCCATATCCTGCATGTCTACAGTTTGCACAGGGTCCTGGTGGCAGGCAAAGCAAAGGATAGTTTTTCATTCCAATGGCTGGCTTTGTCACATTTAAAGCCAGCTCCAGGTGGAGTTCTTCTGGGCCCTATCATCTTCTTTGGAGAGCTTGTGGTCACTGCCAGGAGTTGGAGTCTCTGTCTGCCATAGTAAAACTTTTTCCATTAAACATTTTAACAGCTATTTTTTTGCAGATCTCTGAAGAGTTTGAGGACCATCTACCTATTAATATCTATACTAAACAAACTTGGCTTATTGCTAGTTATTTTTTTCAGGCTTAGCTCTCAATAGATATACAGAAGGGCTAAATAGTGCTTGTTCCTGTAAGTTATCACATTAGTACATAGCATGACTACAAGTACAGTTCTGAACACATTAAAGTATTTGATCATTTATACGGTGCCTATTAACTTGAATGTCTTAATCATCTTTAACAGTTTTCAATAAGTTAATATCTTTTATAATATTTGGATTTTATAGCTTTATCACTGTTAAGCTTGAGCGTTAAAAACAACAATTTTTTTTTTTTTTTTTTTTTTTTTTTTTTTTTTTTTTTTTTTTTGGTTTTTTCGAGACAGGGTTTCTCTGTGTAGCTTTGCGCTTTTCCTGGAACTCACTTGGTAGCCCAGGCTGGCCTTGAACTCACAGAGATCCACCTGGCTCTGCCTCCGAGTGCTGGGATTAAAGGCGTGCGCCACCACCGCCCGGCTAAAAACAACAATTTTTGAATCAAAGTTCTTTTTGTATCAAAAATAAAACTTTTAAACATAGCCACAGTCCATAGGGAGACTGGCCACTTTTCTGATCCTTTTAGAGTGCACCATTATAGAATATTGCAGTTTTTGTGTGGCTTAGTTTATTCAAAATAGCTAAAGTTTAAAGTGAGCAAAGATGCAGAAGCTAGACAAACTATTACTGTGAATCCGAGTGGACCTTAGACATCTCTAATTCTTATTTATCAAATAACACCTCATTTATCAAACATATGTTGTTACTTACCTAAAATTTTTTTAGAAGCCTAGTGTTGAACACTTAGCAAAGACATAAGTAGTTAGGTGTAAATCTCCAAATCAGCTTTTGTTTCTGAGAAGATCGTTATAATCTTAAAATTTCACCATCATATACAGTATATTCCAAACCAAAGTTGAATCACATGTGTAGTGTTAGCAAATATAATCTTACATTTCTATCATCATACAAAAATCCATACCAAGCTACTGTATTTTGGAGACTCGTTGCTTCTTTTGTCTGAGAAGAGGTACAGTGATAAACTACAGGGCTTAAGTGGGCTGATTTTATACTTATGTTGCTGATATGCCACATGGTCGTCTAAAGATGAAGTCACTTGGTCTGTACTCCTTAACCTTAGTCAAGGTGACTGCTAGTCATGTGGCTGCTTACATCTTCATGAGGTCATCAGCTAAGATGGTTGCTGCTTAAAACATGTTTTGCTGGTATAGATCTATTTTTCAAAACAAGAATTGAATCCAAGTTACATAAAGAATGTACTCTGCACCAGAGTTGAATCACATACATAGGATGTGGTAGCAAATTAAAATTCCTACGTATAAGGTTTTATTATAAGCCATTTGCTGTAACTTTGTAGCCAAGTTTTATTACAGATTTTACAGATCCTATAACCACATGCAATGAATTTACAAATCCTGAAATAAGCCCTGTTTACACAATAGTCTTTACAGATTTCTTGAGAGCAGAACACAGAAATCATAGAGATAAAAGATTTAAGAGTGGAAAGTTGGTAGAACACTTAGAGATAAGAGACTTTGGGATCACTGGCTTGTGCTGGCAGAAGCTGTTACAATCTATGAGAATTTGAACTTGAGTGTGCTACTTTGGCCATTGAGCTCTACTGAGGCCAAGCTGTTTTCAGTAAGACAGCGAGCAAGACTTTGTAAGAAAATCTCTGAGTCTGAGAAAGGAATTGAGTCAGAGGAGAAAAAGGTTGAGAAAAGAACTCCACCATGGGAGGGGTAGGCAGCTAAGAAAAGAGAACAGTGTGACCCAAGGGACAAGGAGAACTAGCTCCAATGTCACAGAAGGCACGAGGACATAGAGAGAAAACTGAGGGACTTAGCAGGCAGCTTCCTAGGGAGGCAAGGCAACTGGCAAGATGAAAGCCCAGGAGGCTGGAGAAGAGACAGACAGGTAGCTCTGAGGGGAAGGAGGCCAGGAAAGGGTCACAGAGCCAGGAGCTTGTGGAGAAGCTGTGGAATTTAGTAGGCAGCTCCTACCGGCAGGTGAGGAAGTTCCAGGAAGGCACTGAGATGAGCCTTGAGGAGCTGGATGGGTTAAGTGCTGTAGTAACAAGAATTTCAATCCCAGGGTGTCCCAAGCGGACTTAGAGACTAGTCAGAGAGAAATGTCCCAAAGCACAGGGGGAGACATCCATGTCGCAAGTGCGGAAAACATATGGACTCCAGCTACTATCCCAGAAGCTACTACTTGGAAAGGTCAAGGACTTTTTCTGAAGGTCAAGCCATGGCTTAAGAAGGCGTGGTGATATTTGGCTTTTGTATGTACAATGATTTTCTTATAGCTTATATATGCTTCCAAGAACTCCTAACAGTGTATTTTATCTGAAATACCTGTCAAGTACCCAAGGCCAAATGATCTCCTGAATTAAGGCCAGTTAAACTCAGGCCCTCCTTTCTTATACAGCTTTAGTTGGTGTTCTATACTAACATCAATAGACTCCTAACAGTTACCTAACCACCTCTAGGAATGTAGTTTGAGCATATAAATTCCCTTTTTTTTTTTTTTTTTTTTTTGATATACTAACTAATCTTTAGCTCTTAGTTGACTTCCTCTAACACTCGCCTTTTGGGTTGTAAAAGAAAGCCTGATGGTCGCTGCCTGCCTTTATGACCCTGTAAGAAATCAAGCCTGAGCCGCGTGGTGGTGGCGCACACCTTTAATCCTAGCACTCCCGAGGCAGAGGCAGGTGGATCTCTGTGAGTTCGAGGCCAGCCTGGCTACAAAGTGAGTTCCAGGAAAGGTGCAAAACTACACAGAGAAACCCTGTCTCAAAAAAAAAAAAAAATCAAGCCTGGTGAGTTTGCTTTAGCTAGAGCACTGCTATTGCATGGGTATATAAGTGTAAACCTCAGAGACTGAGGGAGGATTTTGACTGAGAGAACTAGAAGAATGAGATTAGAAGATGGGAAGAGTCAGATGGGGAAGAAAGAGATGAGAAAGACCAAGATGGGGCAGAAACTAAGATTAGAGAATTAAGGTAGAACTTAGAGGGGACAGCAGATAAATGCAGAGAGGAATCAGGCAAGAAAGGAGCTAGGCGTGAGAACAGAACTGAAACTGTGTAGACAGAATTTTATCCCAGAGGAATAAGAGAGACGGACGAAAGAGTTCGGTCTACTTAGATTTTATTTCTTGCAGATTATTCCTGCTGTTCGGAGCTTCTCCTCTGGGCCCTGCGGAAGAAGATCATCAAGGCTGGACCATGGATAATTTTCAGTGCACCCCTTTGTCTTTGAAAGTAGAATTGCACACGTGGTGGGCACCCAAAAGGTGTCGCAGGGGTGGACACTTGCTGAGTAGGTAAGCGCAGATGGATGTTTGGTAATGTGGGGAAAGAAGCAGCTGAAGAAGGGGGCTCTAGAATCGAGTTTTACAGGTGGCGAAAGCCAGCAGGAACATACTGAGAGCTCCAGGGCTGCGGAATCCCATCACCATGGCAACCTTGTTTCTTTGGGCATTTCTAGAAGGCAGCATGGGCCAACAAGAAGGATGCAGAAGTGCTGGTGTTGGGATGGAGATGGTGGGGGTCTCCTTCTGTGAACCCCATCTCCTGTTACCTGTGGTCCTAGGAGCCAGGGTCTGTGTGGACGGCGGGCTTTTGGAGAGCCAGGTTAAGTGCCGTTAAGGAGAATTCAGGGGATGGGCTTGGCTGCTGCCCCAGCCTGTCTAGGACTTGCAAGTAGAGCACATGAGGACCCAAGATGGAGCTCCAAAACCCGTGTGAAAGTTGCTGCAGTCTCTCCCCTGGTCCTTCCAGACGTGAGGAGTGCTAGCTGCATGCTTTTCCTCTGCCAGCGTGCTTCCCTGCAGCGATCGACCTACATCCCAGCAAACCTGGAGGCATGAGGAACCTTCCCTCCCTAAGCTGCCTTTTGTCGAGGCAGTGACTGAGGGGCCTGTGGACTGGGCCTGGCTGCTTCTGTGTCCCTAGATTCATTCTTCTTTCCACTTCCCAGGGGCGTAGACGTCAGTTCTGTGGGAACTGCCTTATTCAGCCATTGCAGGGTCCCAAGAACCACCGCTGGGCAATGCGAATTTCAGCCTGGAATGAAATGTCTACAATGCCTGACTTTGCTGACTGAGACTGACTTGTGTTGTGTGTATGTTGTGTGGATGTGTTGTGTGTGTATGGTGTGTGTGTGTTGTGTCCTCTGATCCTCACCCTCTCGAGGCTATGATGGCAACACTCACCTGGTATAATGAATGGCCTGAGAAACTGTATCAAGCCTTATTCTCAGCTCCTTTCCTCCCGACTCAATTACCCGCCCTTCGTGCCACTCACAGCCCCTTGCCTGGCTCCTCAGGTGAGGGCCAGCCCTTGGCTGTGGTCCTGCCCTTCCCAGGTCACAGTGAGGCCCGGTGCTTTAGGCCGCAGCTCCTGAGGCTCTGTGTGCCGCCACAGGTTAGGAAAGAAGACATGGGGGTGGGGAGGGACACAGGGAGGCCAGGCCTTGCAGCGGGTCTCTCAAAGGATCCTCTGAGTGCTATCATTTCCTCACATAGAGAAACCAGTATTCGGGAGAAACAACAGCAACTTTATTATTCCACAGGTGTGGCCGATAGGTGGATGGCCACCAACAAGGGTGAGTTCAGCCGCTCCCATGTAGAAATATCACCACACTCACCATGTGTGAGGGTTGATGGCACCAGGACAGCACAGGCTGACGCTTCCAAGTGTAAGGTCATAGGTTATGATGTCAGAGGAGGGATGGCTGTGGGCGGCCAATAGGGATTAGGAACCCCAGGAAAATGGGTTCATCTGAGAGGACCAGACAAAGGGCTAAGGAGAGAGAACACCCAGGCGAGGGAAGGGGCTGAGGCACCTCCATCCAGAGGCTTTTCATCATCTTTGTCCTCAAAGAATTCTTTTGCGGAGAAGATCCAATTGTTTTGGAGTCCCCCAGTAAAGTTTGCCAGATGAGGACATGCATCCCTGAATGCTCATTGTGAAAGACAGGCCACCTGGATGGTGAAGGGCAGTTACAGGCTATACAATCCAGCAGTGCTGGGAAACTCAGACCCAGGAATCCCAGCCCCATCCTTTTCCCCAGACCGTGAATCTAACCTGCCTTCCTTCCTCCATCCAGGACTCCAGGGCCCAGCTCTACTCCCTGACAGGCTAAAGGCCCAACCCTCAGCCTCATGAGTCCAGACCCAGCCCTCCTCCTTCAGACAGGCCAGCCCAGCCTCCTCCCAGACCCAGGGGTCCAGACCCCAGCCCTCCTCCCTCAGACCCAGCCAGGCCCAGCCCTCTCCCTCAGACCCTCCAGCCCCTCCTCCCTCAGACCCAGGGATCCAGTCCTCCCTCAGACCAGGGATCCAGGCCCAGCCCTCCTCCTCAGACCAGGGATCCAGGCCCAGCCCTCCTCCCTCAGACCAGGGATCCAGGCCCCAGCCCTCCTCCCTCAGACCAGGGGTCCAGGCCCAGCCCTCCTCCCTCAGACCCAGGGTCCAGACCCAGCCTCCTCCTCTCAGACCTCAGGTTTTGGGTCCCAGCCCTCCTCCTCATCCTAATGAGTCCAGACTCTGTAATCCTCCCTCAGATCACGATTCCAGGCCTCAACTCTTCCTTCAGATGAGTCTTGGCCACAAACCTCCTTTCTTAGACCAGTGGTCCCGGCCCATCCCTCTTCCATCTGAGGTAGACTCATCTCTTCTCCCTCAGACCTAGGAGTTAGGGAACAACCCTCCACCCTCAACCTGGAGCCCTGGCCCTGCCTCTTCCAATCTGCAGCTAGCCTTCAGCACTCACCTCCCTGGAGCACAATGTCACCATTATAACAGCGAGTGGTACCCCGAGGGCAGGCGACAAAGCTGTTGTCATTGAAGCAGGATCCGTATAACCCCACACACGCCGGACACCACAGGTCTCCAGGGGGAAGGCAGCTGAGGACAGAGAGAAGAACTGGGATGCACTGCACGCTCTCAGCTACAGCCACCAGCTTAACTCCCAAATGTCTGGGCCCTTCCATGTCCCGGATCCCATACTTGGACGAGGGAGGGGGCTCAGCAGGACGCTGCTGCTGCTGGCCTCGTTGCACAGGTTGGAGGAACAGAAGCGTGAATAGGAAAGCCACCAGTATTCCAGGGGGCCGGGAGTGTATGGAGACACCGGCACTGTCCTCTGCCCCAGGTCTGATGCAGCCTTTGCTCCCTATTAGGAGTGTTTTGGGTCCTGCTGGTATAAGAGAGTGAAAGCCAGGCTTGGATGGGGAGGATGGCCAGGCCTGGGCGCCCACTTCTTGGATCCCCTGATGTTCCCTCACAGGGAGAGCACAATGCCCAGTGACAGCATGTCCTGTGTCAGCCAAAGCCTGCAGCACAAGCCTGGCTCCTTCTGCCCTGCCCCTGCACATCTCATTGAACAGTCTCCACAGTCTGCCTGAGCCCCTCCTTCAGGCTGCAGCCTCACTCTGCTCACCACTCCTCTACCCTGCTGGATTTCCCTGCACACTCTGCCCTTCACACCCACAGCTGGCTCCCTGTGGTCTGCTTCTCTCCTTGCCCACTTCCCTGAAAAGCTGCCAAAGGCTGATCGATCCCCAAACAGGTGTTAGGCTTCCCCCCACGTCCCCACCCATCCCTCTTCTCCCTCCCCCGTCCCTCCCTCCCTTCCTTCCTCTCTGTTTCTCTAGCTCTTTGCCTCACTCTCTTGTTTGTCTCTCGGAGAGTCTCGGATAGCCCAGCCGGGTCTTGAATTAACTATATAGGTGTGGATGGCATTGAATTTCAATTGAACTGTCTCTTCCCTCCCAGCCCTGGGATTACAGGCATGCCCAGTTTACCTGGTACCAGGAATCAAACTCAGGGCTTTATGCATGCTAAGCAGGCACTGTACCAAATGAGCCACACCCAGCCCAATAATCCTCCTTCAAATGATGGAGGTCATCAGGGTCCCTTGGGTTTTTACAGCACCATTCTCATTTCTGGGCTTGGGGCTGGGCTTGGGGCTACCTTACACCACTGCCCAGCAAGACAAGGCACAGAGAGAGGCGCTGGGCGGAACTGCAGGGCACACAACCCAGGGCAGGGCTGTGCTGGCCAGTACGGGAGTGAGGCCGTCCACCACATCACACACCTACGTCCACAAGCAGGAGGGTCTCCTGACATAACTCCTCAGGTTCACACGCCAGGGTCCATGGTGCAGACCACTCGACAGCTGTCTCAGCAAAGCCACTGCCAGGTTTCACCATGATCCCCTTGTAACAGGTCAGAGTAGCTGTGGAGGGGAAACACCAGGGCTTGTGAGAGTCCGGGAGGCACCATGTCTGTCCCTGCAGTGTCTGGGCTAAGGGAGGCCAGGACACTCTGAGTCATACTCCAGTGCCCTGGCTGTGACCTCCCTGTCTGGATTAAGAAGGGACTCAGAATCCAAGTCTGCAGCTCTGCTCACCCTGTTCCTCCTGAACAGCGGCTCTTCTCAGAGCCTCCTGAGGAAGGCTTGCTCCTCACAGATGGCTCCCCCTTCAGCCATTCTCTCCTCCCCATCCGTTTCATGTCCTCCTTAGAATAATGAGTAAAGGTGGCCTGGAGCCTTCTCTTCCTCTGTGTGTGTGTGTGTGTTGTGTGTGTACACGTGTATGCATGCCTGTTCATGTGTGTAGGTGTACATGCGTGTGTGTGTGCATGCATGTAGAAGCCAGAGGAAGCCGAAGCTGCCATCTTGGGGAGTTACACATCTTGCTTCTCTGCAGTATGTACTTTTATTTTGTATCTCCCTAGCTGACCTTCTCCTTTTTTACTTCATATAACCTTTATTACATTGAAGTGTGATGTGTGTGTGTGTGTGTGTGTGTGTGTGTGTGTGTACGTGTGCGCACGCCACAACTTTGAGAGTTAGTTCTCTCCTGTCAATGAGACCGAGGGAGTGCTTTAACCTGCTGAGCCTCTCAGCAACCCTGTTTTTTGAGACAGGATCTCTCAATGATCTGAAGCTCTTGAAGTAAGGCAAAGTAGGCGAGGAGGGCTGGCCAGCAAGTCTGGGGGTCTGTCCATCACTGCCTTGCCAGGCTTGGATTACAAGCATGTTCCACCGCCTCCCCTTCTCTCTCTCCTCCCTCCCTCCTCAACATGGATTCTAGATTGGACTCAGATTTTCATGTTGCATAACAAACACTACTGACTGGGCCATCTCCCAGCCTAAGACATTTCTTTGGACTGAGAAGCCTAGATTACAAACAAATCCTGGATCCACCTCTAGTGAGCACTGGGTCTGCTGGGTGCTAGGGTACAGAATTGGCTCTCCACAGATGAGTGTCCCCGTGTGTGTGTGTGTGTGGTGTGTGTGTGTGTGTGTGTGTGTGTGTGTGTGTGTGTGTCAGCTCTGCTGTGTGGTCCAGACTGGCCTCCAGCTCGCAGCCCTCTAGCCTCTGCCTCTGGAGCGCTGGGATTACAGAGCAGCTCTATCTCACTGCCCACTGGACTGTCTCATGTCCCACCACAACCCACAGCAAAGTGGCAGCATCAAGGCAGGGAAGCAGAGCAGTAAGTGCTGAGGTTTGCCAGTGTCACCAGGCCATTAGGTGGCAGAGCTGGACTCAGAATTCAGGCTTTCTGTCCCCTTAGGGTCAGGTTGAACACAGCAGTCTAGTTTGAGGACCTTGAACCTGCCTTCCCTAAGGACCTGACATGATCATCATCACATAATGTCGAGTACTCTGTGATGAAGAAACTCTTAGAGCTGGGACTGGGCGTCCACCAGCACCCAGCCTTCTCGATGGCTCACAGTGGGGTGCTGGCCATTTCCTCATTTCCCAGGTGACAAATGTGCAGTCCAGCTGCTCTGCTCCTGCAGACCAGATGTGCACTCTCCCGCTCCACCCCTCCACACCTCCCATTTGCTCAAAGGTTTCCCTGTAGCACAAGGAGCATGGCCCCCGGATTCTCACCCACGCTTTCTCTCTAGCCATGTGGCCTTCTCCAGGAAACCTGTGGCTTAGGCTGCACAGTATTGCAGAACCCTAGCACTGTCACCACCTCGAGTGTGCTGCAAGGTCCCAGGGCTGTTGCCTGACTGTCATGGGTCTCTCTGAGCCCCCTTCCCTTCTCCTCCACCTATTTACACCATAACTGGAGTCCTCTTAAAGGATAAGGCAATCGTGTCAGCCCTCTGAGAAACCCCGAGAAGCCCCGAGAAGGCAGAAACTTCTGTTAGGTCCCCATCTCCCCCAGAATAAAATCTGTTGTCTTAAAATGGCCCCCAGGCCCCATGTGACCTATCCTTCCTACTCTTCATGGTCGCATCCTCCTCTCTGCCTGGTCACTATGCCACAGAAACAGCCCTTAAGGCTAGGGGATGACAGTGTCGGGACTAATGGAAGACAGAGGATGTGCTCTGGGGACAGCCAGGGGAGGAAGGCAGTCTGCGTGGGCCATCACACAGCTCACACTAACTCTCTCTCACCTGACCTTTGCACGAGCTGTTCTGTTCCCCCCAGACCTCCCACCGACACATCCTGTGCTTCTAGCATCTGCCACTGGCTTTTGCTGATCCCAGTAAATGTTTGCTAAACTGCCAGCCGAACCCAGCCCGGGATGGCGATGCTCCTCCAAGGCTTGGCTCCCATGCAAGAGCTCATTACCTGCAGGATAATGGCTGTGTTTTATGCAGCTGGCATGGGGTTGCTATGTATGCTATTTGGGATGTGAGGGGTGCACATGTGGTGTGTGCAGATGTGTGATTTGTGGCGTAGGTTTGCATGTGTTGGGCGAGGGGGCGTTCTGTATTGTCAGTGTTTAGTTTGTGTGTAGCCTGTAGCATGAGCTGTGTGTATAATGCACTGTGGGTTCTATGGGGGTGTGGGCACATGAGGTTCTTGGGGTTTCCATGTATATGAGGAACACAGGATCCAAAATGCATGAGACAGGATTATGAAGCACAGTGTGGTGCATCTGTGAGGCTGCTGTGTGCATTGTGTGTGGTATGCACAGTGTGTGTGGAATGTGTTTTCTCTTTTTAAAAAATTATGTGAAATGTCCTTTTCTATTGCTTTTCATCTTATTCCGTCCCTTGAGACAGTGTCTGTCACTGACTGGAGATAGCAATCAGCAGGACTCTCCTGTCTCTGCCTCTCACAGCACTGGGTTACAGTGTGTGTGTGTGTGTGTGTGTGTGTGTGTGTGTGTGTGGCCATGCCACCTTTGTAGGTGAATGCTTTGGACTTGAACTCACGTCCTCATGTTCACACAGCAAATACTCTTACCCACAGAGCCCTCTCCTGGTGTGGAATTCCTTACACTGTGTGCAGATGTGTCACTGTGATTGGTTTAATAAAAAGTTAAATGGCCAATAGCTGGGCAGGAGTATAGGTGGGACTCCTGGACAGAGAGGACTGTGGGAAGAAGAGAGGTAGAGTCTCCATCCAGATGGGGACAACTGCTGTGGGATGTTAAATGTGTTGTTCTGATTGGTTGATAAATAAAACACTGATTGGCAGTAGCCAGGCAGAAAGTATAGGTGGGACAAGGAGAGAAGAGAATGCTGGGAAGTGGAAAGCTGAGTCAGAGAGACGCTGCAGCCACTGCTATGACAAGCGAGATGCAAGGTGCTGGTAAGCCACGAGCCACGTGGCTACTTATAGACTAATAGATATGAGTTAATTTAAGATAAAAGAACTAGATAACAAGAGCCTGCATGGCCTACAGTTTGTAAGCAAACTGTGTGTTTACTCAGTTAGGTCTGAGCAGCTGCGGGACTGGCGGGTGAGAGAGATTGATTTGTCCTGATCGTGGGCAGGCAGGACTGGAGAAAACTCCAGCTACAGGCAACCAGGATGGGCACAATGGAGAGATGAGGTAACAAGTGTGCGGAAGAATATAGATTAAAAATTATGGGTTAATTTAAGTTATAAGAGCTAGTTAGAGACAAGCCTAACCTAAGACAAGCTTTCATAATTAATAGTAAGTCTCCATGCCATTTTCTGTGAGCTGGTGGCCCCAAAAGAAAAATCCATCTACACTCTCTGCAGTCCCTGACAAGCCATTTCTACCAGGAAAGCTAAGGCAAGTCACTCCTTGACAGAGCTCTTTCTGACACCACCGTCAATCTCTGCCAGTCGTGGGCCCATATTCAGTACTGCCTCAGCTCAGAATGACCAAGTGGAGGGGTCTCCCCCGCACAGCCCAGGAGGCCCCTTTCATGCTGTGAATATTTGTTTAACTATGTAAAGATGTTTGCATTTGTTCATGCTGAGGAATATTTGCTAATTGGGTGAAGGTGTGCTGCATTTGTTTATGTCGCGGGATTCTGTTTAACTATGTAAAGATGTGTTGCTATCTTACCTTGCCTGCCTAAGGCATCTGATTGATCTAATAAAAAGCTGAATGGCCAATAGGGAGGGAGGAGGTATAGGTGGGACTTCCAGGCAGGGAGAGTAAGTAGGAGGAGGAATTTAGGCTGGGGTCGGGGAAAGGTGGGAGGGAGGAAGAAAAGAGCTGCCAGGGGTCAAACAGACAGGGAGGAAGCAGGAAAGTAGCACATACAGAAAAAAGAAGAAAGGTAAAAAGCCCTGAGGCAAAACATAGATGAATAGAAACCGTTTAAATTAAGGTAAAGGAGCTAGTGGGACAAGCTAAGCTAAGGCTGAGCATCATAGTTAATAATAAGTCACTATGTCTTTATTTGGGAACTGGGTGAGGCCAAAGAAATTCCAACTATACCACCCATTCTTACGATTTTCTCTCCATGGAGCAAGGCCACTGGAGTTCTACAGCCTCATGAATGGGGATGAAAGGAGGCGCAGAGAATAGGGGGGTGTCATCTAAGTGAAGTGGGATATATGGGGTGACCAGAGGTCAGGGTACATGGAATGTAATCAGAAATAAACACTTGTGTTCTGAATGAACCTGGCAGGTGCCAGGATGCTGACAGTAGCAAGCGCTGTGCACCCCAGCTGTCTCCTTACACCTCACCTCCACATGGACGGGTCCCAAGTTCAGTTTTCTCAAATTATTTAAAGCTCTCCCAATGGGCTCGTTGTCCGAGTGCTTGCTTGGGCACACTCCTCCTCTCTCAACAGGAACCTCTGTTCGGCCTCTACCTCCAACCTCCTCTAACCTTGGAGAATTATTCCTGTGTGCATGGCTGAAAGGATGATGCTCATTTAAATGTCGGGGTGGTGGCTCAGTTGATAACTTTCGGTGTCCACGCCCCATAAGGAGCATCTTGCTTGAGGTTGCAGTGTAAGGTGTGCTTACTTTTTTCCATATGCTTCTCACCTTTCTGAGGACTGCAGTCTCACGTACATTCATGGGTCCAATTGTCTGGGTGCCATTGAACAGATTGCAGCCTGGCTGGACATGCAGCCCTGCACCTCAGATTGGAGATGATCTCCCCTAGGATAGGAGGAGAGGGGAGAGAGAGACCTCACACACGTAGGTCATGCGAGCCTCGGAGGCAAGCCAGCTCTGGGAGGTTGGTTTCACACTCCTCGAGGCTCTTTCTTCACTCAGTTTACCTTTCCTCCCAGACACCCAGATCCCACTCCAGCCACCATGTTCAGTCCCGCAGGGTCCTCCATCCAGGCTTACCTCCCTGAGGCTGAGGACTCCACTGTAGCAGTGTGAGCTGCCTGCAGGGCAGACCTGCTTGGGTGGATTCTCACAGCATGGGTAGAAAAGCAGAGTGGGCAGCGTGTGGTCCCTGGACTGGGAGGCAAGGGACGTAGTGAGGGCAGTGGGAAGCTCTGGGTTTGGATCAGATATCCCTTCTTAGTTCCCACGGTGCCTCACTTTCCCTAGCAAGCGCTCCTGGGCTCCTCTCATGCAGGCCTGCAGGAACTGGGCTGTGATTGGAGGACAGGGGACCTGCAGAGACCCTGGGACTGGGTGTAGGAAGAGCAGCCTGTGGGGACCTTTGGGGATAGCCAGAGACTTCACTGAGTAAGGGGTGAGGGGCGCAGAAGCAGCCAGTGGCTTTACTCACAACTTTTACTAAATAGTTAAGAAAAATCCCCTCATAACAAAATATTGCAGAACACAGAACATGAAGCCTGCCAGTTTACCACCTGACAAGGATTGTGGAAAGCCCCATCCACTGTCCAGTAGGACGAAGAAATGGAAAGTCCCAAATGAGATACGAGTGAACCAAAGCCAGCCATATGGAAAGAGGGCAAATACACAAGAAAGCAGGGCTGCTCAGGACTGGAGTGTGAGGCTGGAGTTTGGCAGGAAACCCACCCAGGGGTTCAGTGAGATGGCTCAGCAGGAGAAGAACCTGCCACAAGCCAGACAGCCTGAGTTCAGTCCCTGGGACCCACATGTTGGAGGACAGACAGATTCACGTGGGTTGTACTCCACAGACTCACTGGTGCTCATGGCAAACCCCATCATAATTAAATAAAATAAAAGACGAAAACGACCTGGGGCTGGAGAGATAGCTCAGCATTTAAGAATGGATAACACCAGTGCCAGCAGGCCTGTCTCTGACTCTTTTGTTGGCTTTTGGGATTCTGCTCTTCATACTTAATACATGGGGAGGAGCTTAGTCTCACCACCATTGATGTGGCAAGCTGTGTTGATGTCCATGGGTGGCCTGCCTTTCCTGAACAGAAATGGAGGAGGAGTGGATTGCAGGGTGGGGAGAGGGCCTGGGAGTAGATGAGGGAGGGGAAACATTGGACAGGATGTAAAAAAAAAAAAGGATAACACCCTTGCAGAGGACCAAGTGTGGCTCCTAGCACCCATGTTGGGAGGCTTACAACAACCTATAACTCCATCTCCAGGGGACCCAATGTCCTCTTCTGGACACCACACACACACCACACACACACACACACACACACACACACCTAAAATAAGATTTTTTTTTATTTAAAGGGAAATCCACTTTGTTCAGGGTTGCTAGAAGAGGTCAGCCTGGGGAGTTTGGAGTTGTGGGTCTCGGGGAAGTGCAGATGAGGAATGCAGAAGGCCTGGAGAGGGAAAGGCCCTGAAGAGGAGGGACTGGGAACTGTGGGCTGTAGAGAAAGTAGGAGCAGGCAAAGTGGAGGAAGTGAGCTGGCTGGGTGCTGTCCAGCAGGAGAGTCTGTAAATGAACGTCTTCCCTCAAAACGCACTTCAGCAGCTGGCACCCTGCCTTTCTCCCCAGCACCCAGCTTCCCCTGATGCCCTCACCTGTCACAGGGGGTGGAGCCCAGAGAGGGGCTGTGGTAGACAGGCCATTGCAGAAGTCTCCTAGGCGGCACACTCGTGTGTAGGAGGTGACAGACAGCCCCGGGCCAGTCCTGTGCTCTGTGACTTTGGCCTCTTGGTCCTCAGCAGTAGTGCAGCCCTTGTGAGAACCAAATTCACCTTCTCCCCTAGACAGATAGAAATGGCGGGTAGAGGCGGAGGTCAGGGCAGTTGCCCAACAGAGCTAAGGGGGCAGGGCCAGGAAAGGGGGCATGTCTGTACCAGAGGGCCTTCTCACCGTTCTCTATCATCAACAGCGTGTCTTGGCAGCCTTCACCAACATCACAGTTGTCTGGCAGCTGTCCATTGGAGCGGCAGCTGCGATACCATTCCTTGTGATCTCCAATGTCCCATGCTGGCATTTCAGAGCCTCTGCAGTTAGAAAGAGGAGAGAGAGCAAATCCCTCTCAGTATTGAACTGACCCTGCTTGGTGGGACTTCATTCAAGGCAGCAACAAGTGGACCCTTCCAGAATCTTCTCTCATGCTGTTCAAGGCAGGAAGCCTTGGTGCCTGTGACATCCAGCCCATGCCTCAAGTCCCCGGATCTAGCTGTGGGAAAACCAGCGACATGAAGATTAATGTTGGTTGAACTCAGTCCCACCTTGAACGCCTAAAGTTAGAGAGACACAGCAGATGAGGACATGGAGACAGGGTCAGAGCAGACCGTGCTTCCAGGTGAGCCAGGGTTCCTACGGGTCTTCTTTCCCTACCATGATCTTCTATTGCCTTGCCAGAAAAGGGTCTAGGTGCTGGACAAGAAAATAGTTCTAGCTGGGTGTGGTGGCACACACCTTTAATCCCAGCACTTGGGAGGCAGAGGCAGGCGGATCTCTGTGAGTTCGAGGCCAGCCTGGGCTACAAGTGAGTTCCAGGAAAGGCGCAAAGAGAGAAACCCTGTTCTCGAAAACCAAAAAAAAAAAAGAAAGAAAAAAGAAAGAAAGAAGAAGAAAGAAAGAAAGAAAGAAAGAAAAGAAAATAGTTCTAACTGCAATTTTACTTCTCGAGATGGAAGTATTTCTCCAGTGTCTTCAGAGTGCAGTGTTGTGGAAAGGACCATTGCTGTCTGCCGAGAATCCCGGAGAAAATGCAAAGCTACATTGTTATGTCTCCTGAGAGTCCTATAAAATGAAGTTTTTCTCTTACTTCCACTCACACAGCATGGCTATGTGTGTGCACATGAGCACACGCACATAAATAAGTAAAAGTCCTTAAAAAATAAATAAAATTGCAAACGAACATTTGAGGAACCCACTTAAATGTCTAAAGTTTTTATTTGTGTGTGCATGCATGTGTGTGTACGGATGTGTGAGCGCAAGCGCGCGTGTGTGTGTGTTTGTGTGTGTGTGTATGGATGTGTGAGCATGTGTGTGTGTGTGTGCTTGGTTGTGAACATGCATGTGTGTGTGCTTAGTGTGTCACGAGCATGTGGAGGCCAGAGCTTGATGATGGATATCTCCACTCTGACTCTCACCGAACCTGGACCTCACTGATTGGGCCAGCTAGGGGACTCGGGGAATTCATCTGTTTTTCCCTTCCCCCTCCCAACCGCAGGTCTAGGGTTTTGGATGTGTGCTGCTGTGCTCAGTTTTATATGGTGCTGGGTTTCAAACTCTGGACTTCACGCGTGTGGCAAGTACTTTCTCTGCTGGGCCATCTCCCAGGTCCTCTACACTCTCTCCTGCTCTGAGGGTTAAGACGACACAGGCCTATTAGGAGACTGAGGCAGGACAGACAAGACCATACGCTTAGGGAAGATAAGACTCTAAAATCTATTTTCCATCTCTACGATAGCTTCTCTCCCTTGCGACCCTTCTGAGAAGCTCCGCGCCACCCCCATCTGCCAAGTGAATGCCCTGTGGCTGCGTGTGAATGCACTAGTAGGGACACGCCTGGAGTCCTCACGTGACTCTTGCATTCTCCGGCATACTCAAACCCCCTTGATTCTCTCTCTGATTTTCTTTCCAATGGAGCGCAGAGGCTGCTAGTATCATAGGATGAGGATGGAGAAGATGATGGAGAGACTGGAGGCGGTCAAAATGAACCGTGAGACCCAGCATGACACCAGGTCTGGGTGTGTAGAATGGGAACAACCAAGCAGGTGGCTGTGCACCAGGCACTTTCCCATTGAGCCTAGACAGGCCATGTGAGCTCACTTGTTCCAGAATTATTCAAAGCTCCCTCAATACTTTTCTCTCCTGGGCCACACCCCCTCTCTCCTTTACATGTACAGCCTCCCTGGAGAATCCCCCCACCCCACCTTGCTTGCACACATCTGAGTGAGTGATGCTCTGGTCTGGCTAGCCATTGCTGGATGGATTTGAGTGTCCCACACCCACAAGGACCATCTTGTCCCTGGCTGCACTGCAGGCGATTTGCCTACTTTTCCTATGAGAAACTCACCTGACTGGGTCCACAGTCCTCAAGCACATCTATAGGTCCAATTGCCTTGGTACCATTAAACAGGTTGCAGCCTGCCTGTGGCACGCAGCCCTGTACCTTCAGGCTGGTATCAATGCCCTCTAGGAAAGGAGGAGATGGAAAGAGACAGAAACAGAGACATAAGGATCATGCAAGCCTCAGAGGCAAGCCCAGCTCCAGGAGGCCAGCCCTGCTCCGCTCTGGGTCTTATGCCCTGTCTCAGTTTACCCTTGTTCTCCAGACACTCGGCTATCAATGCCTAGCCCACTCTCCAGGGTCCCCGTGTCCAGGCTTACCTCCCTGAGCCTGAAGGACTCCTCTGTAGCAGTGTGAGCTGCCTTCAGGCAGACCTGCTCAGGGGCGTTCTCACAACCACGGGTTGAAAGGCAGTGTGGGGCAGCGCAGCGTCCCTGGCACTGAAGCAGCAGATGCAGTGAGGGACAGTGGGAGGTTTCGGGATTTGGTTCAGAGGGCCCTCAGCTCATTCCCCAGCATGCCTCAGGCTCTCTGGATAGGCCAGATGCAGGGAATTTGGGCTGTGCCTAGTAGGGGAGCAAAGGTGTAGAGAGTGCAGGGGAAGCCCTCTGGCCAGGAACACCAGAGGTGCTATTTTCCTAGGTGGGGTCTGCAGGGAGTTTCCAGGCTGGACAAGAGACATGAACTTAGATAGGGATGAAGGGATACCCAAAGGGACCACTGACTTTACGCCAAACTTCTTTTTAAAAGGGATTTATCTTTATTATTTTTATTCATGTGTATTTGTGTATAGGTGGAGGGTGAGGGGTGGGTTTGTACATGTGTGTGTAGGTGCCCAGGCTTCAGGTCTTTGGAACTAGACTTGTTACAGGCCGTTGTGAGCCATCCAAGGTGAGTGCTGGGAACTCAACTTGGGGTCCTTGAGAGCAACAGGTTTCTTAGCTGCTGAGCCATCTCTCTACCCCACCCCACCCCAGTTGTTCCCGATGTTTGTCAAATAACCAAGGGAAAGAAGACTGCCCTGTTCTCAAACTATTTCAGATTACAGAAAGGCAAAGCACCATCTGAAGCTATTTTTGATGCCAGGCAACAAGAAGGAATGTTCTAGGCTCATGTTCAACAGGAAGAGGAAGTGTGAAGTACACGATCTGTGACATCAGGATTCCACATCAGCCGTAGAGGAAGTAGAAGGAGCAAGGTGGGAGCAAGGCCCTCTCTGAGGTTGGTGGTGCAAGCACCAGAAAAACCTATAGGGGAGTTAATGAGGCGCACATAGACAAGGCCAGTGTGGGGACACAGAAGGAAGTGCAGAAGAGACACACAGTAGGAACCTGGAGGGTGTGCAAGTATTCAAGGCCAAGGTAGAGGGAGCTAACAGGCTGCCAGCCAGTAGAGTTGATTTTAAAACAGCCCAAGGGTTGGAATGTCACTTCAGTGGTAGAGCCCCTGTCCTAGAATCCCCAGTGAGGGCTGGGGTGTGATCTCAGTGCAGAGGCCCCTGCCTAGAATCCCCCAGTGAGGGGCTGGCGTGTGACTCAGTGGCAGAGCCCCTGCCTAGAAATCCCCGCAGTGAGGGCTGGGTGTGGCTCAAGTGTAGAGCCCCTGCTAGAATCCCCCAGTGAGGGGCTGGGGTGTGGCTCAGTGGTTAGGCCCCTGCCTAGAATCCCCAGTGAGGGGCTGGGGTGTGGCTCAGGGTAGAGCCCCTGCCTAGAATCCCCCAGTGAGGGGCTGGGTGTGGCTCAGTGTGTAGAGCCCTGCCTAGAATCCCCAGTGAGGGGCTGGCGGTGTGGCTCAGTGGTAGAGCCCTGCCTAGAATCCCCCAGTGAGGGGCTGGGGTGTGGCTCAGTGGTAGAGCACCTGTCTAGTTTGTACAAGGCTGTGGATTCCATCCCCAGTACCACCAAATATAAAAAAAAAAAATTACAATAAAGTGAATAACCCCTGTGTACTTATTTCTTCCCCACAGCCCTGTCTTTCCTCTAGATAACCCCTTCCCTTCTCTGGGATCTGCCTACTCAGATACCTGTGCCAGAGGGTGGGATCCAAAGATTTCTAGTTGTAGACAGGTCATTACAGAAGTCCTCGTGGCGGCACACATGGACGTAGGTGATTATGGAGATTCCGGGGCCTGTCCTATGCCTGGTGATTCGAGCCTCTCTGTTTGAATCACTAGTACATCTTTAGTGAGAACCATGTGAAATTCTTTTCCTGGAAAAGAGGAGGCTCTTGTGAGCACAGACCTTTATTGTCCTAGTGAAGGTAGTTTAGATGCAGGTGAGGAGGGAACCAGGCACAGGAGGGGGTTCATCTGATCATGAAGGAGTCCTAGATTCCAGTGCCATGGAGTCATTCCCAGGATGCAGTGGGAATGCCTGCAGTGGGAGGGGCTAGTGAGAAGGGCGGGGCCTCTTCTTACCATTCTGTATTAGCATCAATGTTTCCTGGCATCCCTGGCCGGCCTCACAGGTTTTTCAGCCAGTTGTCCAGCTCAGGTGCAGATCGATACGTTCCGTACAGTGTCCAAGGTCCCACTGTTGCAGTCCAGAGCTTTGGCCCTGGATAGGGAGATCAAATCCACCTCAGGGCTTCCCCAGCTCCATGCCCCAGGAAACCCCTTCCTGGTGGACATGAATCATAAACACTAACAGGTCGTTCCCCCTTTATGCACCATTCTTGTGGTATGTGAGGCAGGAATCCTTGGTGTCAGTGACATCCAGCCTACGTCTTCAGGCTTTTCCATCTACTTGGATAAAAAGATCAACACCGAGCTGGGAGATGTGCTTCAGTCGGTATAGTGTTGACTATGCAATCGTGAGGCCTGAGTCTGGGATCCCAAAGATTCATGGAAAAGCTGGGTGTATGATGGGCTCGAGAGGTGACTCGTCTTGCAGAGGACCTGAGTTCAGATCCAGCACCCACATCAGACAGATAGTGACCACCTTTAACACAGCTCCTGGGATACCCTTTTCTTGCCTCTTTGGGAACCTATACACATAAACACACACATTAAAAAAACTTTTAAAAAAGCTGGATGTGCCAGGCGGTGGTGGCGCATGCCTTTAATCCCAGCACTTGGAGGCAGAGCCAGGCGGATCTCTGTGAGTTCGAGGCCAGCCTGGGCTACCAAGTGAGCTTCAGGAAAGGCGCAAAGCCATGCAGAGAAACCCTGTCTGAAAAAACCAAAAAAAAAAAAAAAAAAAGCTGGATGTATGCACACACCTGTAATCCTAGTTCTTGGGAAGTAGAAGCAGATGGATTCTTGGGACTCACTGACCAACAAGTCTGGTTCTAATTGACAAACTCCAAACCCTTGAGAGACCTCCATCTCAAAGGAGGTGGGATGTTGTTCCTAAGGGTGATGTCTGAGGTTGTCCTCTGACCTCCATACACATGTGCGCATGAACACACACACACACACACACACCTGCTCACACATGAACACACACACATGCATCGAGACACACTCACTGAATTAAAAACTTCCAGAAGACCTAGTGTTTTCCAAGGCCATGCAAAGAAGGAACTCGCCACTTCCTCCAGTGTCAGGAGCCATTATCACAAGCTATTGCAGGCACGAGGCCATTACAGTTTATAGCAATTGATAATTCAGATGTCAACCCACCATAGGAATGATTCTCAGATGGGATACCCGAGCAGGCAAGGCTTGCAGGCCACTGACTCGGAACACTGTTGCTTCCATCTGTAACTTCTTGTGCAACAACAGCTATGATATCTCCCTAGTGTATGCATATTCAAATAATGTGTATATGTAATCTCATGATTACATCTCAATCTTATGGGTACATATATCTGTGGGTGTTCAGGAAGATGACTTTTCATTTAGCTGTATAATTTTGATATATAGAAAATATACTAGGATATGCTTCATGGCCAGATCCATTGTCCCATGAGACTGCAGACACTTAAATTCTGCCTTGTTCCTTTTGCTCAGACTAACAAAAATAATCTCACCTCAGACCAACACAAACTGCACACTTAGCTCATTTTTATTTCAGAGCAAGTTTGAACTAGACTAAAGGCCTTTATATATAGATCATACTTTTAAAACTTTACAGTTATGCACAAGGTCAGAGTCACAGGTGCCTACCAAGATTACTAACAAAGCAACCTAAGAAAGCCTGCCAATTCTTCACTGGCCAAGTCTGCTGACAATACCTATGTCTCAAAGTTTGTCACTGGGCACTGTGTCCCCCTCCTGCGGGGTCTGGTCAGTCTTACTCCTGCAACCTTGGAAGCTTGTGTTGCCATGGTAAATGGCTCTGCCCTTATCGCTTCCCCTAGGAATGTGCTTTTGACTAATGAGAGGTAACTCTTGTAACTTCTTCTATTGCTTCAGCCTCCTGTGAAAGGAGAATTATTAGACTAGAGGAGAAGACGCAGGGAGATGAGAACAGAGAACTAGAGCTGGGAAATTAAAAAGGCCAAGGAAATTAGGAGAAGAGCAGAAGAATAAAGACACATGCACAGAAGGATCACAGGGTGAGCAGATTCATTCCTTTGCCATTGGTCTTTCCAAGCTTATTGTGGTGAATCTTTTGGACCCTGAGAGGAGGTCTTTAAGGCTGGCTCTTAAAGCACATGGTCCTGATCTGATTGTTGCAAAACCTCACAGAGGAATTCTCCTCATAGCAATCTTTCTCCTCACCCTTCTGTTTCACTCAGAACACCCACATTTAGTTCAACATTAGCTGAGATGTCTGTTGTATCTTTGTCCGTTAGTTCTGACAGTGACCACACCCCAGTTCTCCTCTCCCACAGCTGGACATCTCTTGCAGGCACACACACCCTAACCCTCCAGCCACCCTCTGGAAGAGTCCTCTCAGTCCTGAAGTGAGTGGGAAGCATCTGGATTTCTTGGGAATGGTCAGCCTTGGTTGGTGGCTTTAGGGTGTCCCACACTTTACAAGGATCACCTTGTCCTGAGCCTGGGTCTCGTTTTCCTACTCACCCAACTGAAGACCACAGTTTTCACTCATATCCAAGGGCCCGATTGCTTTGGTGCCATTGAGCAGGTTGCAGGCTGGCTGGGGCATGCAGCCCTGCACCCTCAGATTGGTGGTGATGCTCTCTAGGAAAAGGAAAGAGGCCTATAGGAATGAGGGGGAGGGGACAGAGAGCTGACACAGAGCTGCTATCCAGTCTCAGGCAAACCAGCTCCAAGAGGTCCTACTTTCTTGTGGGTTCAATGCCCAACCTGTTTACCCTTGTTCTCCAGACACTCTCCCAGGGTCCCCGTGTCCAGGCTTACCTCCCCTGAGCCTGAGGATTCCACTGTAGCAGTGTGAGCTGCCTGTGGGGCAGACCTGCTCGGGTGCGTTCTCACAGCCATCTTTAGAAAGGCAGAGTGGGCAGCGCAGGGACCCTGGACTGCAGGTGACAGACACAGTGAGGGGCAGTGGGAAAGCCCTGGGTTTGGTTCAGATGCCTCCTCCCCACTGTGTTCCCCAACACCCTCCTGCAGTTCCCCTCATTACAGGTCCAGCTGCAGGAAATTCAGGCTATGGTCTAGTTGGGGATCAAGGACAGAGGTGTGGGAGATCAGCAAAGACCCTGGGGCTGAGGTCAGGAGACACAGGCCTCGGGAAGGATGGCTTTTGAGACAGGATGTAGATACAGATTAGGCCAAGGAGAAGGGGGTGCCCTAGAATGAACCAATGGTTTCACCCACAAACTTCTGCTAAGCAGTGAAAGAAAAAAAAAAAAAACAGTTATTCAGCAAATCTTCCAGCATGCCACAGCCCAAATGCCATGCAAGCAGCAACAAAGGCAGCATAAAGTCCCAAGCCAGGGCTGAGGAGACATGCCTTGGGAACACAAGGACCTTGTTCAGTTCCTAGCACCCATGTATAAAACTAGGTATACTCGCCCACTGAAGCCCCTGAAACTGAAGAGGCGGAGCCAGTGGACCCCTGGGGCTTGCTGGTCAGCTCCCCTAGCCTAATCTGTGAGCTAGCCTAGGCTCCAGTGAGAGACCTGGTCTCAAAGACACTAACTGGATGGTTTCTGAGAAGGGCACCCCATGTTGGACTCTGGCTTCTACACATCTCCACATGCATATGCACCATCCACCACATGCTCTTCTCATGTACACACACACCTGTACACACATGAACACACTGGCACACCCACATCCTCATACAACAAACCAACAGTCAACCAAGTTGGAGGCCAGTGCCCTTAGGGAAAGAAACACAGAAACCCTGTGTGAGAACCACAGGGAATCAATCCCAGCCACATGGAAAGAAGGGCTATGCCGGCAGAACAGGGCAGGATCGAGCGCCAGAGTTGAAGGCATCAGAAAATATCACATCAGAAAATATGCTGACTCGTGGCTCCAACCCTGTTGTCAAATGCTGGCAGGAGTGTTCTGAGGCAGGATGAGGGGAGTAGAGGGCGGGAAGACAAGGAGGATGAGTGAATTGGAAGAGGAAAAAGGACAGGGTACCATCAAGGCTGGGATGAGCCAGTGAGCTGGCCAAACTTCCGCTGGCAAGTGAGTGTCTGTAAAAGAATAACCCTGTGTACTGACTTCTCTCCCAAATCCCTCCCCTCCGACATGTCATCCTTCCTCCCCATGGCACCTGTGGGTGTGGGTAGGTCCCCAAGAACCTCAGTGCTGGACACATCATTGCAGAAGTCACTATGGTGACACACACGGGTTGTAGGAGACGATAGAGAGCCCAGGACCGGTCCTGAGCCAGGTAACCCGGGGCTCCTGGTCCTCAGCCTTAACGCAGTCCCTTGATGATCAGCAAGTGTATTCGGGGTCCTGGTGGAGAAGGGAAGGCAGGTGGAGGTGGGGTTGGGACCAGGTCCTGGAGTGAGTTTGGACATCCCAAGTAAGGTGAGATGTTCGGAAAGAAAGAATGGGTATGGATGGATCCCACCTGCAGCTGAGGAAGAGCTCCTCCCAGGGATGCAGGATGCTGGAGGGCCATAGGGCGGGTCTCTTCAGGGAGTTTCTTACCATTCTCCAGGAGCATCACCAGGTCTTGGCAACCCTCACCAAACCTCACAGGTTTTCTCACTGGTTTTCCACTCAAGGCAGCTCCGAGGCATTTCGCACAGCCTCTTATTATGGCCCTCTGACAGCTCAGAGCTGGTATACCTGGGATGAGAAGATCAGCTCCATATCATCAGATGGTTACCTTGTGCCACTTCCTGGGACAGACGTCCCTTCCAGGTGAGATTTCTCACGTACAGGGTGACAGAGTGGTGACTCCCAGGAGGTCAGCACTGGCATAAGGTTCATGACTTCAGTCTGTGGCTAGAAACGCTTCCAGTGCTCTTTAAGCAGGAAATGCAATCCTTTTTATACCAGGATTACCCAAGGCAGTCCAGGAAATGGGGAGTGCTGCCTTGCAATACACACCAGGCCGGCGGCGCCCTGCCCTCAGTCTACTACATGAAGGCTAGGCTGTTTGGATAGTTCCTTCCCCTGGACTGAAGAGTACAGACCCAGACTTCATCTCTTAGAACCAGGGGTCCAGCTCCCAAACCCTCCTCCCTTAGGCTCAAAGGTCCTGGTCTCAGTTCTTCTTGCCATTAACCCAAGGGTCCAGACCCTAACACTCTCCTCAGAACCAGAAGACTAGGACCCAGCCCTCCTTTCCACAGTCCTAGGGATTCAGACCCCAAACCCCTTCCCTCGGACTTAGGAGTCCAGGCTTAGCCCTTCTTCAGACCCACAGCTCTAGGCCCCTAGCCCTCCTTCCTCAGACACAGGAATCCAGGCTCAGCCCTCCTCCCTCAGACCAGGACTCCAGGCCAGCACTCTTCCCTCATACCCAGGACTCCAATCCCAAGTCTCTTTCCTCAGACCCAGGGGTCCAGGCCTCACCTTCCCTCCCTCAGACCGGGCTCCTTCCACAATAAGAAACTGGAGTTATCCTGAACTCCAGTGACTCTATGGTTCTTCCCCCTTCAGCCACCTTGCGTGGCCCCTACCATGTTCCCAAATACTACAGGAATCCTATTCTTCATCTCAGCTACCTTCTAGCCAGGTGGGCAATGACTCACAGGCCTGTAGGATATTGCGAAGTGTACCTCAGCCCTTCTTGCCCTTGCTTCTGTCCCTGGCTGGTGATCTGTATCTCCCTTTGCCTTTTTTGTCCTTTGACATTGCTTTTCTGTCTACTCCTCCACCGTCAGAGCTATTCCTTTTGTTCTCTACCTCACAGAATAATACAAGAAGCAGTGTGATCACTTCCTGACAAGGTGATATCTATGGAAGAGTACCCTATTTCTCGAGAGGCTGGAGGGACAGTGGTTCAATGCTTTACCATTGAACTGGCTGGCTCTGACGGAAACCCCAATTCAGTACCAGCACCCACATGGCGGTTCACAACACACCTCTCACCCCAGTCCCAGGGCATCAGACAAGCTCTTCAGACTCTTTTGGCACTGGATATGCATGTGATATACATACATGCCTGAAGGCAAAAACACTATGCACATAAATAACAAAGTTGCATATTTCTTGACAGTTGCAAGATGTCCTTGTCTCAAAAGGACTTAAAAAGTGGTATGCTAGAAAACCATTGTTATTACTATTATTATTAGAAAAATGGCATCCATAAATATTGACATGATTTGGAAGTTAATATGCATTCGCTTGCAACACTCAGTTTATGTTAGTGCTGGGCCTAGAACCCTGGGCTTTACGGGTACTAGGCAAAGCACTTTATCAACTGAACCATGGTCCCATCCCCCTTCTTTCTTTTTTTCCATTAGATTCTGTTGCTAAAATTCATTCCCAGAGACATAACATCTACCCCTCCTGCAAAGGTCCGAATCACAATCCAAGGTACAGTTTCACCAAGTTCACCCTCGGGAACCAGTGACTTTATTAGGCTCATTGACAGGGCAATGGAGGTCATGGACAGAAGCCTAGGTGGCTTTAAAGAGGCCACACTGGGAGGTGGCTGACCCCTCAAGGCCACATAGATGAGCCTAGTCTTTCCCAGTCTATGTACTGCCGACTATCTCTGAGGCCACATGTAACTAGGGAAGAATTGCATACACCTGTTAGAGACTGGGCTGGATACTCAGGTGAAGTCCCATGACACACTCTTCCCTTCCCCTCCTGCTATGGGCTACAGGAATATAAGAACTCAGCTGGTTATGGCAAAGTCACTACCTGAAGGATCAAGGAATTCCTTCACAGGAAGCCAAATTCCAAGGAGCTTTTGGTGTTCTTTGGCTTGTTATATATCAGCTGTCTTCTGTTTTGAAAATCACGTGTGCCTTCATAGTTTTCCCAATTGATTTTTCCCTAAGAATTGCTAACAGTGTGGACTGATCACTCTTTGGACATACACATTCCAGGTATTGGAGAACAGCCTCAGAAAGGCTTCTTTCCCCAGTCCATCTGTTTCTCCGCTTTCCGCACTGGAATCAGATATCTCCCTTAGCCACATTCAAGACTAACAGAAACAACAGTCCAAACCACTACATAATAAGTCTTCTGAATTAAGGTAAATTCCACACGGAGACACTGCCTAGGTTAGATGGGACCCTTCTTTTCTTACAGCCTTACTAACTTTATAGACCTCTAACTCCTTACCTAACCACTTCTAGGAATATTTAGATAACTTTCTGTGCTGACAGCTATGCTCAGCCTGAACCCCAGTTCAAGCCTCCCTGTAATTATCGTCATTGGCAGCGTCCGCCGCGGTTCATACCCAGACGGAGGAGAGTACCTTATCAGAGATACCTCTGTACTCTCTAAGAACAGACTTAAGCATCCAGACTACCCGTTTGAGAAGGCCTGGCGGATGTGCCAATTAAGCTTAACTTCCTCCTTTCCCAAATCTTACCTCTAGTTCCAGATCTCCCTTTAAACTATCACCAGAGCATCTAGCTGTACACAGGTTGCCTAGCAACCAAGCACACTTTCCCCCACCCTGTAGAAAAACTGCAGACAGCTTGGACAGATAGGAGCTACAGGAAAAAGAAGGCAGTTTTATTTTCTCCCATTGATCCAGCAACTTACTGATCCTTAACATTTTCTACCAATCACGTTTAAGATTATAGTTGAGCACATAAGAATTCTTTTCTTAGATATTACCCAAACTGAGCCTTTAGTTAATACATTTCCCCATTAGTAACTTCCCTCTTTGGGTTGCAAATGATCATTAACAATTACTGCCCCTCTTTGTGATTCTTACCACCCCTCCATTTGACCCTGGAAGCCTGGCTTTGCACTGCCAAGGGATGACTGCTTCTAAGTGTACATATACTGGGACTCCCGGGGCACGGAGAGGACAGAGAAGAAGATTTGGAAGAATACATGATTGGACTAAGAGCTCAGTGTGCTGAGATTCTATTTCCTGAAAATAGTCCTCGCTGTTCGTAGTTCTCTCTCCTGAGCCCCTGGAAGTATAATATGAAGGCTGGTCCCGCTAATATTATACAAGACCTCTTGCTACAGGTGGCACCTGGCAGGAGTCATCAACAGTCAACAAGCCCAGCTGTGGTGGTCTTTGCAAGTGGGCACAGCTGGACTCATGAAGACAGTGGCAATTTGACTCAGAGGACAGGCCAGCAGATGCAAAGACCAAAAAACTACCAGTTCTTTGTCTTAGAGGGTCCTGAAACTGACCTGAGGGGGGAAGTGGCCTGCTCGAGGCTTTGGAGGCAGTCATTTTGTTCAATCTAGAATCAGTTCTGGGTCCTGGATGAATTACTTGCTTAATTTTTCCTTCTCTACTGGCAGAGGGGCTCATCCACTATGAGGAGGCCAGATCATGTTAGAACTTGCACCAGATAATTTGCTCAGAGTTTTCAGCCAGATTCCTGAGCACTTGAGTGGCAATTTCTCATGGAGACCGATATGATTCTAGAAAGCATCATATGAGCATTTCTTCCTTAGAGATAACGATGCCACATAACACCTTCCCAGACTTCCTTACTGAAATGAGAAGGAAGTACTTTCCCTCTGGGTTTCCTCCAGCTCCAACCTTGGCACCTGTCACATGTCTAATCTTCCTGGGGCATGACTGTCTCTCCCTCCCTAATTCTAAGCAGGGCCCTGTATGAGGCCTCTCTATGCACAAGTCAGTAGAGTGACAAGGATCTCCCATTCCACTCATCTTCAGAACTGCCCAAGCCACGGTTTTCCTTTCCATTTTATTATTATTCTATTATTATTAATATTAATTATTATTATTATTATTATTATTACTACTACTACTACTACTACCACCACCACTACTACTACTACTGAGTGCTAGAGGTTGGACCTAAAGCCTCACAGGTGCTTGTCAAAGCACTCTGCTGCTGAGCTACAGCCCCATCCCTGATTTTATTGGTTCTCAACAACAGTCTTGACCTCTTAGTCAATGAATTCTTGCTAATTAAAAACACTCTGGGGCCTTTGGATGGGTGGACAGGGGCTTTTTAGGGTGAACAAAGCCCTGGGTTTGATCCTCAGCTCCAGCTGAAGTGGACCTGGTGGTACATCCTGTAATCCATCACTCTGGGGCTGAAGCTGAAGGACCTCAAGTTCAAGGCCAGCATAGGCTAATTAGGGAGAGTTGTGTCTAACAAGACAAGAAGAGAAAAGAAAAGAAAAAGAGGATGGGGCGATGGCTCAGCATTACCAGGGCTTGCTGCACCCATGCTGGACACTTCACAACTGCCTGTAACTGGTTCTGGAGGGCTATCCAGTCCCCTCTTTTGGCCTCTAAGATATGTACACACACCTATTCATACCCACACAGACACAAGAATACACATGGTTTTAAAAAAAGAAAAAAGAAAAGAGAAGTGAAAGCTTGCTTCACAAAGCCAGGAAATGGCGGCCATGAGCAGGAAGGCTGGCTTTTAACACCACTTTCCTCTGCTCAGATGATCCCCAAGTCACTTGAATGATCCACTTAGAATCTCTTTACCTGCCAAGTGCCCAGGGTTCTCTGGAAAATGAAAGTTATGCCCTTGGCACAGTGACCTGCATTTGGGTTGAAGGATTGATTGCATATGATAAAGAAGGGAGACAGTTCTGTCAGGACATCACTGGGCGTTTGCACGAAGGAGGACTTGAGTTCGATCCAGCATTGGGAGGCAGAAAACCCACGGACTCTGGAGTCCTGTAGACACAGCCTTAAACCTAATCAGCAAGGCCCAGGTCCCAGCGAGAGACTATCTTAAAACACAAACCAAATCAGGGGAGAGAATGGGAGATTTCTCGGAGGTTAAAGTGTTTGTTTTGCAAGTGTCAGGACCAGAGTTCAGATCCCCAATCCCCAGGTTAATGTCAGGTTGTAGATGCTACTGGAGAAACACTCAGAAAACAAAAAACAATGAAGGACAGAACCCAGAGTCATCTTTAAATGCTTTTTCAGTACCAGCTCGCTCGCGCGTGTGCTCTCTCTCTCTCTCTCTCTCTCTCTCTCTCTCTCTCTCTCTCTCTCTCTCTCTCTCTCCTTCCTCTTTCTTTTTGTATTATTTGTTGTTTTTACATCCCAACCACAGTTTCCCCTCCCTCTCTCTCCTCGCAGTTCCCTCCCCTCCCCCCCATCCCATCCACTCCCCCTCTTGTTTCTCTACAGGAAAGTGCAGCCTGCAATAACTGTCAACCAGCCCTGGTACACCAAGTTGCAGTGAGACTAGGCACCTGCTCTTCTGTTAAGACTGGATGAGGCAACCCCGTAGGAGAAGGCAACAGGTCAGAGACAGCCCCTGCCCCCACTGTTAGGAGTCCCACAAGAAGACCAAGCCACACAACTGTAACATCTATGCAGAGGGCCTAGGTCAGTCCCAGGCAGGTTCCCTAGTTGGTGTTCAGTCTCTGTGAGCCCCTATGAGCCCAGGTTAGTTGATTCTGTGACAGTACCAGCTGTTTCTAGGTGTGGTCATAGCATTTCTGAATTCTCAGCACTCAGAAGACTGAGCAGGAGGATTGCTGTGAGTTTGAGGCTAGCCTTGGCTGCACAGTACTGGCCAGCTAGGGTTACACAGAAAGACCCTGTCTCAAAACAAGCAAGCAAACAAAACAAACAACTTGTCAAATATATCGTTGGAGACCAGTAAATAATGTCTATTAGCCTTGGTTCCTCAGTACCTGATCCACAGTAGAACCTTGGGACATACTATTGGAATTAAAATGTAAGCAGGAAATTACCTGGGCTGGGGAGATGGCTGCTGGGTGGGGGAGTGATTTCTGAGCAAGTTCAATGACTTGATTTAATCCCTACAACCCATGTAAAAAGACCGGGAGTGGTGGCATGCACCTGTAACCCCAGTGTTGTGATAGGCAGAGGCAGGAGGATGCTAGGACTTTTTTGGCCAGGTTCAATGAGGTGAGAGACATGTCTCAAAGGAAACTGATGTCATCCTCTGGCCTCTGTACATGTGCACACAGGTGCATGTCCCCCCCCACATGAATGTGCATATATTATACACACATCTCACACATCACACACACACACACAACGCACACACACACACACACACCAGAAGGAAGAAAAGGAGCAGTTGGCACACTTCTTGGACACCCCACATGTTAGCATTTTCTGTTGTAGGATGCAAAAATCATGCATGGCCTCAGGATACTTTGAAACATGTTTCTGCAAATCACTGGGGCCTCCATGGGATATTTGTGCTGTGTGCATTTATAGAGATAAATGAATGTAAGATCCAAGTGTCTTCCTGATATGTTCTGCACAAATTCTGTTTTTCTCAGCTCCAATATATTTGAATAAAATTAGTCAAGACAAGATTACCTTTGAGCAGAACCCAGTGGCACAGCAGAACCTGTAATCTCAGCTATGTGGAAGCTGATGCAGGCAGATTTTAAATTTGAGGCTAGCCAGGGAATCTTAATGAGGCGCTGTCTCAAAGTAAAATGGGTTTTTTTTGTTTGTTTTGATTTTCTTTCTATCTATTTATTTACTTATTTATTAAGAGCTGGAGGTATAGTCTGGGAGTAGAACAGTTGCCTGAAATCTACTCCTGAAGGGCTGGAAGTGTGGCTCATTGACAGAGTGCTTGCCAGCACACAGAAGACTGTGGGGGTCAATTTCATGGTTAGGAGGGAAACAGAAAGAGAGGGGGAAGCAAAATGACTCAGTGGGTAAAGGCACTTGTCACCCAAGCCTGAAGACATGAGTTCAATCCCTGGGACCCACATGGTGGAGGAAGAGAACAAACTCCTGTGAGTTATCCTCCACAAGTGTTGCCACGGCACTGGGTGGGCACACGCACATCAGGCAGTCTGAGACTTCAGTCCCTGGGAATGTGAGAACATTTTGTTTTTTTAAGCCACCCAGTCTGTGACATTTTGTATAGCAAACTGGAGGATACTAACACAAGGACCTCAGAGGTGTGTCTTGGGAATGGTATCACCTATTTCACTGCCTCACCCCCACCCCCGTCAGAGCCCCCCCCCCAAAAAAAAAAACAATCACATAGCCTCTGGCAACAAGGCAGGATTTCAAACCCAAGTCAGTCGAGGTAGAAAAAAAAAAAGTCCCACCATTTCAAAGAAGCTATTGAAGCTCACGGGGGCAGAGGGAATCATTTTGGAAGGCTAAGAAATACAGTTTCTGGTCCTCAGGCACACTCTGCAGCAGCCAGACTGTAGCCTGAGAGACAATCTTGCACTGCTTTCCTCTTCACAACCCACGGAAACCTCTTTAAGGCTCTCCCAGCAAAGCAGCCCTTCCAGGGATCAGTGTGGTGTGACTAGTGTGACCCCTTTCCTGGTGGTGTGCCTTTTCCACAGATCTGGGAAGCTGCTGAGACACTGTCCACCCCACCCCGAGAGCCTCCTGCTCAGCAAATAGACTCTCACGGGCGTGTGCGTGGGACACTCTGGCTCTCATTCTGTATCCATCCCCAGACATCCGAATGCCTCCCCGTTCCCAGTTATAATTTTATTCTTTTCAAGTCCTTAGCTGTAATGAGAGTTCCTGCAGAGCTCTGCGGCTGGTTGGATTCCTGGAGTGTTAGCACCGGCTTTGATCTGCCTTTTGTGACTGCTACCTCTGTGTCTGGCACATTCTGTTTGAAGTATGTAAATCTTATCTGAGAGTTTCCTAAAGGTTCAAAACCTATGCAAAACTTGGTTGTCGGAGGATTCAGAAAACTGAGATGTCCTGTGACTGGAATTGCTTTGGCATTTGTCTCTTTGGGGAGCCTCAGATAAGTGGCTTTGGTCTTCTGAAACTGACTTGGTAAGGCGTAAATTGTATAAAAACAAAAAAAAAAAACCTCTTGCAAAGCTACAGTCAGTCAGTTGGCCAGAGGCTGACTCCCCTGCAGCTTCGAAAGGCTAGAACTCATCCTAGAGTGACACTGCTTCTCCCGTGGACCTGAGTGAACTGAACGCCCAGCACAACACTCAGCCTGCAGCTCAGCATAGACCCACACCAAAGTGGACAGAGGCCATGCTGGGACTCCTGACGTTCTCCCTATTAGAAGGATGTCCTACATCTCTCATTCCCGCTTCCTCTGAGTGGGAGCCTGATGCAACCGCCATCCACGTGTGCCTGCTGTCCACCCCACCGTGAGGACCACTCAGAAACCCAGTTTGCATTTCCCTTCTTCTGGAAGAGTCACAGGCCATCCCATGAGCTGTAAATGGGGTGTTAGAAGAAGGAGGAGGAACAGGTGCTGTAGGAGTCTGAGATACATGCTAAGCATTCACCTGAGTCCTCCGCGTTGATAGAATCTGATCCCTTAACATCTTTCCCCTGGGGGATGAAGTCTGTTGCATGTCCACAATGTCAGGGCTTTGTGGCAAAGACTGTACCTGGTCCAGGATATTGATTAACCTGGGTCCAGTCACAGCCAGAAATGACCTTCCAGATAAGGAACTGGTTTTTTCAGCAGACATAGATTTTTCTCTTAGACCTGTACTTCAGCACCATGACTCTCCTGTTGGAGCTTCTAAGAAGCACTGTTAAAAAAACGTGCTGCATTTCCCACAAGTGTGCTTTCTCCCCCTGCTGTCTTACGATGTATCCCAGGCTAGCCCCCAGCTTGAGGTCCTCCTACCTCAGTCTTCCAAATGCTAGAATTACAGTGTGTACCAGCACATCTGGCAGTCGCTCATTGTTCCTAAACACACTCAGCCAAGCCAGTTAGAAGAATACTGTACCGTCCCAGTGGCACTGGGGTAATTTCGGTTCGAGTCTGTTTGATTTGGACAGTTAGTTCATCCTCTGTATAATTTGTTATTCTCTCCAAAGGGTCGTCTGTCACCTCTGGCCTGATGTTGAATGTGTTCACATTTATCGACAGCTGGTCCTATTTCAGTGCCGGCCAAGGCTGATTTCCTCTTGCAAGGAGCGTTTGCCCCATTGTGTTTGTGCAACTAGGGTTGCAGGCTAGGAAACTGTTGCAGGTGACTGACCCATTGTGAGTGAGTTAGTACATCCTGGCCTGCTCTCACAGGAGAAAACATCAGGGTGTAGGTTTGACTTGTCTATTTGCAGAATCATGAGCTAGCTTCACACCACACCACACACACACACACACACACAACACACACACACACGCACGCGCACACACACGCACACGCACACGCACACACACGTACACGCACACGCACTGCACACGCACACGCACACCAGGACTGATATACAGGCTTCCACATGCTCCACCATACACTTCTGGCCATTCTTTGGTTCTTGTTTTGTTTTTCCTTTTGCCACGTGGGTCCCAGGGATTGAACTCAAGCTTGCTGGTGTCGCCTTTAACCCCTGTGCCATCTTGTCACCCCTCATGCCATTCTGAACTGGACCAGAACGCCTTCTCAAGACTGGTTCCTGACCCTGTCTTGGCCGAGCCCGGACCTCAACCTAAAACCCTGACTCTTTTGTGCATTTCCACTTGAACATTAAGAGCCTAACATCATAATTCCCAGAGGCTACTCAGTCTGAAAGACTGCTTCCACACTTCCAACCTGAACCCTACCAGTCTTCAGAGTCACATTCTCCAGGAGCTTTCTCCTGCTGTGGGATGCTCTGTATGGCAAATGTGTTGCTCTGATTGGTCAATAAATAAAACACTGATTGGCCAGTGGCTAGGCAGGAAGTATAGGCAGGACTAACAGAGAGGAGAAAAGAAGATCAGGAAGGCAGAAGGAGTCACTGCCAGCCACCGCCAGGACAAGCAGAATGTGAAGACGCCGGTAAGCCACGAGCCACGTGGCAAGGTATAGATTTGTGGAAATGGATTAATTTAAGCTATAAGAACAGTTAGCAAGAAGCCTGCCATGGCCATACAGTTTGTAAGCAATATAAGTCTCTGTGTTTACTTGGTTGGTCTGAGCGGCTGCGGGACTGGCGGGTGACAAAGATCTGTAATGAGAGCTGGCAACCTTTTCTGTATACATAATGAATAAATAAATCTTTAAAAAAAATGGATGGGGGCTGGAGAGATGGCTCAGAGGTTAAGAGCACTGACTGCTGCTCTTTCAGAGGTCCTGAGTTCAATTCCCAGCAACCACATGGTGGCTCACAACCATCTGAATGAGATCTGGTACCCTCTTCTGGCCTGCAGTCATACATGCTGTATACATAATAAATAAATAAATCTTTAAAAAAAATGGATGGAACAGGAAGGCATTGTGTTAAGCCAACAAACCAGACTCAGAAAGACAGTATCACATATTGTCTCTCATATGGGAAAATTAAGTCCTGTTTTTTTTTTTACCCCCTTTGAGACAGGGTCTCATTATATAGCCCTGGCTCTCCTGGAACTCACTATTGTAGCACTGACTGTTCTTGTAGAGGACCTGTATTTGATTTCCAACACCCACATGATTGTTCACAGGCATCTGTAACCCTAATTCCAGGGAATCTGATAACCTTTTATGACCTCCATGAGGATCAGACAAAACGTTCATACACACAAAATAAAATAATAATAACAAATAAAATGTTCCTCTCACTTCCCGCCCGCCCGCCCGCCCCCCCCCCCGTCAGCAGATCCAGTCCCTCAGGCTCACCCTAGTGCTTCACCAGAACTCCAGAACACCCGCCATAGCGTCCGTTCCCTCCTGTCCTCCAGGATAAGAACACCATCAATAATAAGCAGTCAATAACAGCCAGGACACTATGTCTCCAATGGAGCCCAGCAACCCTACCACAGCTGACCCCGAACATTCCAACACAGCCAAAGCACAAGAAAAAGACACTACAACCAGCTTTATGAAGATGATAAATGTTCTTAAAGAGGAAATGAATAAGTCCCTTACAGAAATTCAGGAAAACAAACAATTGGAGGAGGTGAATAAATCCTTCGAGAAAGTCAAGAAAAAACAAACAGTTGAAGGAAATGAATAAATCTGTTCAAGACCTGAAAATGAAAAACAGAAGCAATAAAGAGTACACAAACTGAGGAACTCTGGAAATGAAAAGTGTACTCAAACAGGAACTACAGAGGCAAGCTTCACCAACAGAATATAAGAAATGGAAGAGAGAACTTCAGGCATTGAAGATACAATAGAAAAAAAATGTTAAATCTAAAATATTCCTGAAACAAAACATCCAGGAAATCTGGGACACTATGAAAAGACCAAACCTAAGAATAATAGGAATAGAAGAAGTAGAAGAATCCAGCTCAAAGCCCCAGAAAATATTTTTAACAAAATCATAGAAGAAAATCTTTAGGCACCTAAAGAAGGAGGTGCCTGTAAAGATACAAGAAGCACCAGGCAGTGGTGGCCCATGCCTTTAATCCCAGCATTCTGGAGGCAGAGGCAAGTGGATCTCAGTGAGTTCGAGGCCAGCCTGGTCTACAGAGTGAGTTCCAGGACAGGCACTAAAATTACACAGAGAAATCCTGTCTTGAAAACAAAACCAAACCAGAAAAAGAAAAAGAAAGAAAGAGATAAATGCACATTGGCCATTAAGGAAATGAAAATCAAACTACAGTCTGTAGGCCCAGAGAGGTTAGGTGAAGAGGAAGGCTGTAGGAGGGACACATGGCTCTAGCCCTGAGAAGGGAAACAAGAATAGAGTTTTGCAGGTGGCGTGGGGGATGAGTGGGATTAGGCAGAGGAGGAGATGGGATGGAAGGTGAGAGTGCAGGGAGAGACAGCTGGAATTGAGAGGCACTTGGGGAACCTAGTGCAGTGGAAACTTCCCGGAATCCTTGAGGGTGACCCTAGTGAAGACCTCTAGTAATGGGGGATATGGAATCTGGACTGGACAGCTCTTGTAGGTAGGCAAGTCTTCCAGGGGCAGGACTGGGTTGCATTTCAGGTGAATTGTTGGCTGAAGGGGCTCCATGGAGCTCCCCAACACCCCAGGCTGACGTTGTGATAGAGGAATGCTCTCCATAAACTGACGGCAGGAAGGCCGTATTGTCTAGCACAACATCCACACAGCTCATTGAACATGGAGAGGTCAAACTGGTGCCTGCGTGGAGCCTTCACCCCTAGCTTCTAGTCTCTTTGGTGCAGGAAGGTATTTGCAGGCTACCTAAAGAGAAATGTGGACACCAACCCAGCCACAAAACCTCTGACCTACAATCTGTCCTGTCTGCAAGATGTGTTGGGGCAATGGTGGCACAGAACTTGTGTGAGCAGCCAACCAATGTCTGATTTAACTTGAGGCCCGCTCCACGAGAGGGAGCCCACGCCCGAGGTTTTTTGAATGGCTAGGCACTGAAGACTGTGCAGCGTAGAGACTAGGGTAGAACCAAACATGACTTATCTAAAGAAAGGAAAATCAGTGAAGTGATTCCTGGTGATATTCTGCTGTACTCACAGATGGGTGCATTATGTAGTCATCATCAGAGAGGCTTCCTTCAGCGGAAGACGGACCCACAGTCAGACATTATGAAGAGAGAGAATCTAAACTGGATGTCTCCATCGGGTCCCTCCCCTTGGAGCTCAGGGGATTGTGCAGAAGGGGAGGAAAGATTGCAGGAGTCAGAGGGATGGGGGGCACCAGGAAAACACGGCCACTGAATCATCTAAGCAGGGCTCACATGGGCTCACAGAGACTGAAGAGGCAAGCACAGGGCCTGCAGGGGTCTGCACCAGGTCTTCTACATCTGTGTTACGACTGTTAGTTTGATATCTGGGGGACTCCTAACTGGGAGCAGGTGTGTCTCTGACTCTTTGGCTTGCTCTTGAGACTCGTTTCCTCCTATTGGGTCCGGAGGAGACACTTGGTTGTTCATGTGCTTCTGTCCAATCTCACTTTTGTTGAGTGGGTGTTTGGACCTTGGTTACTGTGACCCTAACTTGTCATGTTGGGGAGCAGCTGAATTGTGCTCAGGGTTGATGTGCCAATAGGGTATGAGTAGGGGTCCTCGATCAGCAAGGGACAGGAGCAACTTCTGAATCCAGGAGTGAAAAAACCAAGCAGACGCCATAACAGGCTGCCCAGTCTTCTTCCAGAGATCAGGCCTCATTTTCAGTTTCCTGAGACTTGAGCAAGCAGTTTCTGGGAGGGCCATGAACAAAAGACATAGTCCATGAAGTAGCTCCCTTTCTGCACGTATTCTTGTTATGCCCAGATCTTGGGGACCCCCAAGAGACACCACAGAGACTGAACCCCGCATGTAAAAGCAAATGCCTTTATCTTCAAGCTCTGGGGCTTGGTCTGTCTGTCTCATAGCCCCCACAGCCAGTACATGCCAGACCAGCCAGCCTCCGTGGCAACTCAAGGACAAAGCCTGGGACTTTGGATAAAAATGGAAAACTATAACCCCCAACCAACCCTAGCCAATTAAAAGTTACTAACATGATTGCCACTCGAATAAACCAATCCTGAGTCTGTTCCTATGAAGTCTGTAGACCCTAAGCCTCCTTGCTTTAAAAACCCTGCCCCATTGCTACTCAGGGTCTCTCCCGCTCTGCTGCTGCCTCAGATGGACAGAGTACTGAGTTAACTTGTAACAACACAAAGACTCTTTGCTTTTGCATCGGATTCGGTCTCTTGGTGGTCTTCCGGGGGGACTCTGGATACAACAGGAGCTTTGCTCCTGTAGAACTAGGAGACTCTTGCTGCTGGTCTCCAGAAGTCTGTGAAGTTTCACGGGTGGACTCGGGGTGGCAGGGACGGGTCACTGTGGGCGTGGCCAGGCCTCCATGAGGACAGGGTTCAAGAAGCCACACAGTCCCTTGGTGGAGGTGACTGGGATGGAAGCCAGGCTTTGGGTTCCTACCTGTGGTTAGGGGACAGTGTGGCACGTGGTCCCTGGGGATCCACCTGATGGGTGGGGTGACAGGATGACTCTGGGATATCTTCACCGGGTCAAGAGCCCAGAATGCCATGCAGTCCTTATGCGGCACCATAGGTAGAGTGATTGGTGGGCAGGTAGAATGACTCTGGGGTTCCCACCTGGGGTCACAATTACAGGACACAAAAGAGTCCCCCGGGAGGGGGGGACAGTGGGTGGGTTGGCTGGCAGGCGGGCAGACTGGCTCTGAGCGTTCCTACCCTGCATCCCAGTTGCCGGTTGCCTTGTGGTCCCCAGGTGGAATGGTGTGTGGGGTCAACAGTTCTGTTTTTAAAGAAGAATATGGGGCTGGGAGCTGGCTCAGTGGCTAATGAATGCTCTTGCTCCACAAGCACAGCGGCCGGGCTGGGCCCTGAACTCAGTGAGATGCAGAGGTGGGTGGGTGAGGCAGGCGCTCTCACTGCTGCCCTTTGGCAGCGTCAGCACCCGCCACAATCTGAGAGCAGCAAGCGGTGGAACAGACAGGCCAGAGCTGAGGTGGGAGGGCCACCTGCTATGCTCTGGGACTGGAACCCTCAGCCCCGTGGTGACAGCTGTTCCAGTTCTTTTGTTTGTCTAGGAAGTTGGGATTCCGCAACCCTTGGCTGCTGGTACAACTTCTGGGTCTGTGAATTCTTGATGCCCCAGCCCGTGATAGCAGCCAGAGCCACCGTTTTTATTATGGCTTCTGTCATCATTGCATTGGCTGCTGGTCCTGCCACTGTCAGCCACTGGTCTTGGGGCCCCTGCCCCTTGTACCATCGTCAAAGCAGCTGGATACTCCACGATTCCGCTTTTGGTCTACCGGCCTCTCCCCACAGCTCCACCTTTGCCACGGCCACCTGGTGCCCAACTACACTAGTTCAGCCTTGGTGGCTTCTCAGTGCAGCTCCACCTCTCCGCCAGACATTCTGCCATATTCTGCTCAGCCTGTGGAACATTCCTGTCGCTTGTCATCACTCTACTGCCACCGTGGCCACTGCTTCCTTCTTGGTGTCTTCAACTCAGGCAGGGGTGAGCAGGAGAGAGCAAGGGAGAGCAGGGGTGAGCAGGGGGAACAGGAGAGAGCAAGGGAGAGCAGGGGAGAGCAGGGGAGAGCAGGGGAGAGCAGGGGTGAGCAGGGGGAACAGGAGAGAGCAAGGGAGAGCAGGGGAGAGCAGGGGTGAGCAGGGGAAAACAAGGGTGAACAGGGGAGAGCAGGAGTGAGCAGGGGAGAGCAGGGGTGAGCAGGGGAGGGCAGGGGTGAGCAAGGGAAAGCAGGGGACAGCAAGAGTGAGCAGGGATTAGCAGGGGAGAGCAGAGGTGAGTAAGGGAGAGCAGGGGAAAGCAGGGGAGAGGAGTGAGTAGAAGAGAGCAGGGGTGAGCAGGGGTGAGCAGGGGAGAGCAGGGGAGGCAGCGCAGGTGCCTGTCTCCCAGCGGCTCAAAACCTGAACCCAAGAGCTGGCTTACACAGGCGGAAAGCGATGTGTGTACCAGCCACAGCAGACCTCCGTGGAAAGGGACAACAACAAGGACACTGTCCCAACAGTCCTCTGCTGGGCCTCCCTGCAGTGTAAACCCCAGCTGTGCGGAAATGTTACAGGGGAAGTGTGGGGAGCGCTGTGTGAAACAGCTGTGCCAGGCCCACACCCGATTGTCGCGAGAGCTTCCTCAAAGCATCCCTGAGTGTCCAAGGGGCTGGTGCTCCCACAAGGTTCGTTCAGGTGGTGATTTGACTGACATCTCATACTCAGCCAAGCAGGACGCCTGGAGGGGCCTAAAGTTGGCAGCTGGTGAGTCAAACTGACGGTTGTCCCCACTGATATTCTTCCTCGTATACAGGAAAACAAACATAAGGAGCACTAAAGATAACAGCTTTTATTAGTATCGACTTCAAGTGCTTAACAGGACTTCAACAGACATGGGGCCCAGTGCTCCAAAGAGAGGTGGGTCCACCATGCCTGTCTTCCAGAGGCCACATCAGGACACGGCACCAACACTCATCAAATTAAACCTTGGAGACATGAACACGGTGCTGGCGAAGGAGGTGGAGACACAGCCTGTACACCAGCCTTTGTTTCCACAGATCCTAGCAGCTCCCCCAGGTGCCTGCTGTACCCTGACTACCCAGTCTCAGGCCTGCTCTGTCAGGGGTCCCTGTGCACTCCCCTCCCTTCAGGCATCTCCCACAGACAAATGCCATAGACCACAAGAGAGTTACCTGGGGTAATTCTGGAATTTAACAAGGCAACTCCATGTATGTAAAAGGAGGTTTATTTTGGGGTAACTTACAGCCAGTAAAGGGATTGGTTATAGGATCCAGGAAAGGTGAGGTGCAGTCTAGTGGGGTTCTATGGAGAACTCTCACTCAGTCTGCCATCCAGCATCCAGGATCACGAGGAACCAAGAGAGCCGGCCCGGTTGGATCTTGAGTCTTAGGGCTCCCATCTCAGCCATGCCCCAGGGGTAGGTCCTGGGTAGGTGTGACAGTTACTGGAAGCCTCACTGAAGTGGTGCTTCAAGGTCAAAGCTGGAACAGCTACCCACTACATCTCCCCCTTTTGTCTAAATAAGAAAGTTCTAACCTAATACAAAACTATACACAATAGGAATGATTACCCTGGAAAGACAAAAACAGAACCCTGCCCCAACCCTTGTTTGTTACAATTTTCTTACAACTTGTAGAGATGTCACATTGGTGGATGAGCTTTTACTTCTCCTCATCAAGGGGTTTCTCCCGATCAGATCAAATTTTTATTAATTTCGTTGGTATCCATAGCTTTTCTTCTCCTACAGAAACAAAAGCAAAACCCCCTCCCCAACAAAGGACGCATCAAAATACCCATGGGGGAAAGTCTGGGGGGAGTATGACCAGAATGCCTTTAAGTTCTGGATTCACACAATCCACATGTGGATCCTCAGAATTAAGCTCTCAGATCTGTCATCATTCTCCAATTACAAGACTTTTTTTTTTTTAATAACAAATACAGGAGAATTCTAAGGGCTGGTAGATTCTTCAATGTGTTGAGCATTTAACTGCTCTTGAACCAGCTGTTCTAAAGCTTGTAGCTTCT
>NW_023505729.1:0-23065 GCF_004664715.2 Peromyscus leucopus | reverse complement strand
CAGTGCTGGAATTAAAGGTCTGTGTCACCATGTCTGGCTAAAGATGAATCTTAACGAAAAAGAGAAAGGAGACAAGCAAAACAGTGTTTTGTTTTTAAACATATTTTTCTTCCTTTATTTTTGTTTTTAAATTTTAGTCCTAATATTATTATTATTCATGTGCAAGAAAGAAATGAGAGGGTGAGAGAGAGAATGCCAACATTATCTCCTTCCACAGTGGGATCCGGGAATCGAACTTACATCCTCATTGCAAGGCAAATGCTTTAACTCCCTGGCATCTTTGCACCTCTTCCTCCTTTTTCTTCCATTTGTTTTTTGTCCTGAAGATTGGACCCAGGGTTCCCCACATGCCAGGCGAGCAGTTTTCGTTGAATTACATCTCTAGCCCCTCAGAACACATTCATGGCAAATAATGTTACACAGAGTCTCACATCCTGGGCTCCTGTTCCACCTTCCAACAGTTAGACTCCGGGTTAGAGTCTGCAGTGAGATTAGGGACCAAGTAAGAATTCAGCTCCAGCTCTGCCAAGCCTCGGAGTCAGGCAATGAGGTCCCCGAGACCAAGGCTCAAGTCCCCTTTCATTGCTGGAAATGGTGAACCTTTGGGGTTAGTTACATGGCTGGTAGTGAAAGTTACTCTGCAGAGGAACAGAAATGGGTCCTAAAGCTGGGGTGGAGCAGAGCACTCCAGGCTGGAAGGAGGAAAGCCGGCTCCGACTTTGTCACTTTACATTTGACAAGAAGTTGTCGTGGTGAGTGTGTGTGTCTGTGTGTCTGTATGTTGCTGTGAGTGGGACTCTGGGCCTATACAGATACCAGGCAAGAGTTCTGTCACTGAGCTACAACCCCAGCCTTACAACAACACACATTTGATTTCTATGGCCTTCCTCAACAGTCCAGAAAGTTCACAGCAGATACTTCGTGTGCCCAAAGCCTGTGGTCATGTGAGTGAACAGGAAATATTTGTGGGTATTTGTGGGTCAACAAGGAGACTTGCACTAGTACCTGGTGCTAGGGAAAGGCATACACGGACACATAAGTGTGTGCTGGATGATTTTACCCACGAGCAGGCACAGTCTCCCTGTGGCTAGTGCTGAGTCCCCTGGGGCTGTTGGGAAGTATATTGTAGGGCACAGGTTTCCAAAGAGGACAGGCTGTTGCACACAGTAATCATCATAGACGCAAAGATCCTGTGCCTCTGAGTAACCAGGAGCCTGTGAGTAACAGTTGCTCATCACTCAGCTGCTCTTCTCTAAACATGGATAAGAAGCCAACTTCCCGCCAGTAGACCCAGGAGGTGGAGAATACATAACCGCCCATACACTGGGGTCTTTGGACCTCAGATTGTGCACCCATATTTTGCTACCTGCTTTTGGACTGGGCAATCCAGGCTTGTGATTTTCCCAGACACCACGTTTAGGGAGGGGAGCAAGGAGTATCATTAGGGTTTGCTGCCTCTTGATAAGAACAATGTTCTACATTCTTCTAGAATATTCTCTGGGTAACTAGAATAACAAACATTGCAAGTCTTGGTGTTCTACCACAGATATAAACAAAAGTTAAGGCCTGTGTTTCTGATTGATTTGAGGGCAGAGCCTGGGGGAGTATCTGTCTACTTGCCTGTCACAAGCAAGTCTCTAGTTTGAGTCACTGGCACACACACCGGAAAAAGCAACTCTAAACTCTGATGGGTTTAGATCCTAATATGTTGGCTAGGTATGGGAAGTGGAGACAAGAAGTCAGTTGAGGCCATCCTGAGCTACGTGAGACCTGTTTCAAACCACAAACACAAACAAACAGAAAAAGTGCTGGAGAAATGACTGGGTGGTTAAGAGCACCTGCTCCTCTTACACGGGACCGGACTTGGGTTCCCAGCACCCATATTAGGAGGCTCATGGCTACCTGTAATTCCATCTACAGGGGATCTTGGCCCTTTTCTGAAATCCTATGGTACTAGCACATGTGTAGAATACATTCACACACACACGTGGACACACACACACACACACATGGACACGGACAAGGACACGGACACGGACATCAATAAAGGGGCTGCTGGAGAGATGGCCCAGGGCTCGGGAGCGCTTGCTGCTCTTGCAGAGGTCCCAGGTTCAGTCCCCATGGTGGTTTATGAGCATCTGTAACTCCACTTCCATGAGATCCAGTGCACTCTGCTGACCTCCATGGTCACAAGCATAAAGTGTGCATGTACATACACATAGGCAAAACACTCAGACATATAAAATAACTTTAAAAATCCAACTTACTTAAAAAAATAAGGGGGGCTGGAGAGATGGCTCAGTGGTTAAGAGCCATTGTTGACTTCTTGTAAGAACTGAGGCTTGAATCCCAGCACACATGCTGGGCAGCTCACACACGCACACCTGTAACTTTAGCTGCAAGGGGTCACACATCTTTTTCTGATCTCTGAGAGCACACACATCCATGCATATGCACTCACACACACACATACACACGCATGCATCTATACTCACATACAGACACTCACATTCACATACAAATAAATAAATAATATTTAAAATAATAAAATCAGCGAATAAATAAAATAAAAAGTTTTTCTAAAAAGTTTACAAAAAACAAAACAAAACAAAAACCCTTCCAGGCAGTGGTGAGACATGCCTTCAATCCCAGTACTCAGGAGGCAGAGGCAGTGGAGCTCTGTGAGTTCAAGGCCAGCCTGGGCTACAGAATGAGTTTCAAGATAGTTATGGCTACACAGAGAAACCTTGTCTCGAAAAAAACAAAATACACACACACACCACACACACACACACACACACACACACACACACACACACACACCCCAAACCAAACCAAACCAAACCAAACCAAACCCAAAAGAAGAGCTACAAATAAAGGCAGGATGCTGGCCTAGAGAGGTCAGCCTTGTTCAGTGTGCTTACCGCGCACACTCGTACTTGGCCTCAGGGTGCACACCTGCAGTCTTAGCCCTCTTAAACTCATGATCTTCCTGCTCAGCCTCCTGAGTTCGGGGAATCCAGCCTTCACCACACCAGCTCAGTCCTCTGAACCACAGTTACTTCTACTGAGGAGGAGGCACTTAGTTCTCCTGTTACTGGAAGGCCAGAGGAAAAAGAGCCTGCCCGCTCCTGCAATGCCTCCTCAGACCACAAGTTCAAGCCCTGCCTGATACACATAAAAGATTACAGGCCAGCTGGGCTACACAGTGAGACCCTGTCTTAGAGAGTGAGGGGAATGTTGAGGGTGGGTGGGGGATGCTAGCCAAATGTCACTGAGTGACTCTGGGGTTCTCTGCACAGCCTGATGGCCACAGTTAATCCTGATGTGTAGAACACTTCAGAAACACTAGAGAGCAGGCTCCAATGTCCTCACCACAAATAAAGGATCAGAATGTAAGGAAGTGGGTTTATTAAATAGCTTGAGCAATCCTTCCCCTGTAATTTCCTGGAAACACGGGCAATTTTCATTTGTCAATTATACCTTAATAAAGCTGGGAAGAATAGATAATGAGGGGAAAATAAGATTTGGGGAGAAGTAGATAAATAATACAGAAGAAGCCAAGTGTGTGGTGCACGTCTTTAATCCCAGCACTTGAGATGCAGAGGTGGGGGATCTCTGTGAGTTCGAGGACAACCTGGTTTATATATCCAGTTTCAGGCCAACCAGGGATGCATAGTGATATCTTGTCTCAAAAACAAAGAAACAACTACAAAAACAAACAAACAAAAAACCCTTACACACACACACAGTAGCGGAATGTCCAAGAACACTCGGTAGGTGGTGGGTTTACATTAAATGGCAAACAAAACCTTCCATATACAGTAGCTCCAAGCAGAGGTGGGTGTAAACACATAGGCTAAGGGACCCAGTGAGCTGGGAGGGTAACACAGGAGTGTGCGCTGCCTACTAGGCCCGCGGCTCCGAGTTCCCTTCCCAGCACTACAAAACAAAAATATGAGACTATTTACCAAAACTTCCTCTCCTTTAGTTATTTAGGGAAAGGGGCTCAGTGTGCAGTCCAGGCTGACCTTAAGCTCATGATCTTCCTGCCTCAGCCTCCTGAGTTTGGAGAATACAGTGGTCACCATACCCGATCAGTCCTCAGAACAACAGTTGTTCCTCTTGTTACTGAAGACCAGAGGAAAAAGAGGCCTGTCCCCTCCCAAAATGCCTCACAATCCGACTTCCTGCTGGAAGAAAGCTGGAGAGAGGCAGGATTCTATGTTCCTCCACTCGACATTTATACAGATTTGCACAGTATTTTCTAACTCAAATGCATGTGTGTGTTACTAGGTTATTAAAAAGAATAACACAGGGCATTAAGTCCCAAGGGTAACCAAAAGTTTTAAAGAGAAAAATGCAAGGCCCGTCCCCACCCATTGACCTACCCTCCGCTTTCCAGGTAGCCACCCATAAACTACAGGCCCTTAGATGTGATCGCTCCCTCGCAAGTAAATATTTTTGTTTTTAGAAAATGTTGATAGCCCATGGTTTTTGCAGTAAAATTGGGTGTTTGTGCATTGGGTGTGGTTACAGGAAAGAGGACTTACCATCAACTCCTTCTGCCAAAAACAAAACAAAACAAAACCCCCAAAAAACAAAACAGAGAAGACGAAGGGAAAACAAAGATGATCCCATCTATGGTGGGGCTTGCATCGAGACACACTCACAGCTGACCACTGGCTTCTTACACTAGTGCCTCTTACACTAATGCGAGGAGGCCGGCTGCTGGTGTGCTCCTGGCACGCTTCCACTCTGCTTCAGCCCCTTTCTTGAAAACAGGTGCACAGAGCTGGGGCTGTAGCTTGCCTGGTGGGGTGCAGGCACGCAAGAAGGCCTGGGTTCCATCGCCAGCAGCGAATAAAAACAGGCATGGTGGCACACACCTGTAATCTCAGCACAGAGGAAGCGGGGCAAGAGGATCAGAACTTCAAGGTCATTCTTGGCTACATAGTGAACTTGAGGCCAGAGACCTAGGCTAAAGACCCTGTCTCAAAGCAAAATTTTAAAAAAAGGAAGGAAGGGAGTGAAGGAGGGAGGGAGGAAAAGATGAGAAAGAAAGGAAGGAAGGAAGGAAGGAAGGAAGGAAGGAAGGAAGGAAGGAAGGAAGGAAGGAAGGAAGGAAAGATGAAGGAAGAAGAGAAAAGAAAGTAAAGTAAGGAAAAGAAAAGAAAAGGAAGCTGGGGTTGGAGAGACGGCTTGAGGGAATTCTGATCCCAGCACCTACACTGGGCTGCTCACAAAGTCTGTAACTCCAGCTCCAAGGCATCTGTACCCGCTTCCGGTTTTCATGAGCATCTGAGCATGCACATGCGGACAAACACACATGTTAAAATAAATCTTAAAAAGAGAGAAAACCAGTGCACGTCCTGGTCCCACTGATTTTCCTACTGTCATCTGAAACTTCCGATTATGTCTAAAGTCGAGGGAATTACAAGCAGAAACACTGCTCACTCGGGCTCCATTCCTGGACCGACCATGTCTGCCTTTTGTGCTACATCTCACATCTCAGCCTTTCAGCAGAGACACACAAATGTCAGTGGAGCTCTTAATAGAGAAATTCATGTGTTTGTTATTCTAAGCACCTAGCCCTGATGTGATTATCACCCCCAACAGAGGCTCAGATAGTCATAATTATTTATTAATCTCATCCATCCATCTATCCATCATCTATGTATCTTGTATTGACATATGTATGTATCATGTATCTGTCTACTACCTATCATCTATCTATCTATCTATCTATCTATCTATCTATCTATCTATCTATCTATCTACCTGTCTCTGTGTGTGTGTGTGTGTGTCTTTAAGACAGAATCTCATGCAGCCTAAGTTGGCCTTGAACTCACTATGTAGAGGAGAATGGCCTTCACTTGAGGTCCTGGGCCTTCATGTTTTGCGCTAGTACCATAGACACTGTGCACCTGGTGACCTTTCCTCTCCTTTTCTTTTCTTTTTTTTTCTCTCCCTCCTTCCTGTTTTCCTTCTTCCCAGTGCTGGGGAGAGCATACCTCTGTCAATTTTTCATTGTTAAATCAGGCCACAAGAAGAACCAAAAAGCTTGAAAACTAAGCAAATGTCATAAGGCATTTGAGCAACTCCCTTCTAGAGCTGTGTTAGAAGCAAGAGCCATATGACTGGAAGCCACCCGTGATATTCCCAACCCAGGCCCAGCTCCAGGTCTTCTGAATTCAAAACCCCTGTCTATAGAGGTTTGGGCAAAGCAACAGCGGCCATGAAAGCGTGAGGATGAACGGATGTCCCAACTGCTGCCACAGAGGCCGGGACTCTGCCATCTCTGAAGGAGTCCTTTTCCTCTGACATTTTTCCAGGAGTGTCACCTGGTCAGCTGAAGACAGCTGGGGCCCTGCCTCTCCCTGGTTTTCATTCTAGTGGAAAGAGACAAAGGACAGTTGTGATGGCTGAATGGCAGCCAGGAGAGGACTTCGGAAGCCTGCTTAAGCCTCCTCAGCTCTCAGCAGCCTCCCTCGGCTCTCCTCTGCTGTCTTCTCTTCTCCAGAGGTCCATCACACATCTCCCCACCAGGATGTGAGACCCATGACCTCCTCACACACCACACTGGGGGCGTGCCCTGTCATGTAGACATATTGGGTAGAAGCCACCTGTTGACCAATCCATCCAAACACCTAGCAGCAATCAGCTTGCGAATCAGCTCCTTTGTATTGTTTCAACCTGTAGAAAAGTTTCCTATTAGGAAAGATCCTGCTGCAAACTATTCTGAAACTGGAAAAAAACAAAAACAAAAGAACTGCACTCTACCCCAGGTGCCCCTTAACCTCACCTGGGGCAGACAGCCTGGAGTTGCCACGCCCCCACCAGAAGCAGCCCTAGGGTGAGTCACTAAGGGGCCCTGTGCCCTTGTGGCCATCCTCCAGGTCATCTCTTTGGAGCTGTATCTTTTTTTTTTTAACCCCAGGGCTCTAGGTCAAGGAGCTGTTTGGCTGTATGGGTTTTTTGTTTTGTTTTTTGTTTTTTAAACTGTCCTTTCTGGAACAACAGTGGCCCAATTTCCCTACCATTAGTACAAAGATCTTAGACCTCTCAGACTATACAGACTCACCCACTGTAATTCCACTCGGAGTTAGAGAAACAGCTGAGGGAAGGATGGCGCTGGCCAAATAGATTAGAGAACTGTTTCGAAGGTGAACCCAGGGTGATGAAGACAGCAGAGACGTCAATGGTTCCTTCCGGTACCCATATGCAGAGCAAGGTCACATCTGGCACACATGCTCAGGTGAAGGTTCCTTCCACCACAGAGCTCAATCTGGATCACAAATAAGGGAATCCAGAAAAACAGAGACGAAATGGGTGGGACTTAAATAAATGCTACCTGACGCCATCGCTACTGTCCATCTGTTTGAAAGTACTAACCTGGGGCTTCTTCCCCAGGGCTCTAGCACATTCTACAACTCCGTGTACATTTAAGACCCAAAGCTAATAAAAAGCAAATTCCGTGAAAGTGCTTTGAAACAAGGCAGACAGAAAGATGGCCCATTGGAAATGGGGGTAGTTATTGTGAACAAGTTCACTGAAGAAGAAATCGAGTTCTAGGAAACAGGAAGAGAGGGCCTCACTGTAGTATCTCCACCATCAGAACCTGCAGGTCCACAACATGATGAACTTTGGCTATAGTTAAGTGGATGAAGGGAAAGAATGGTGCTTGATGGTAAAGTCACACACACAAAATAATAAAATCTCCAAAACTGTGTACAAAAACCACAGGTGGTGGCACACACCTTTAACTCCAGCCCTCGGAGGGCAGAGGCAGGCGGATCTCTGAGTTCGAGGCCAGCCTGGTCTACAGAGCAAATTCCAGGACAATTCAGGCTACACAGAGAAACCCTGTCTTGGAAACAAACAAACAAACAAGACAACAAAAAGAAGAATTGGAATTGTGTCCAAAGACAAGACCAGAGCACACAAACATGTTGGCTGTGTCATGATTCCTTCAGAGATGCTGAGGATTCCTGTTGGCAATGAGTGTGCAGTGAGCTTGGAGGTGGTGGGGTGTCCCAATAAGTAGGTTAGAGTCATAAACTCTCTCCCTACAGAATGAGCCTGCCTGATTCTGCACGTTCTGTGCATTCTGGATGGTTAGATCTCTAACTTCGACATATCATTTCCCAAGTCTTCAAGGCACCTGGGTCCTGACCAGCCTGCAGGTGGCTTCTGCTTAGGCCACAGGTGCTGTGTAGAGAAGTCTCAGGCAGGCAGGGTACCAGTCAACTCCTAGAGCAAGCACTTTAGCACCTGGTGAGAGATTATCTCCAGCTGCCTGCCTAGCCGGGAGGGGCAAGGCTGCAAAGTGGTTTGCCTGGGGGACCCTCTTGTGTGTGTGTGTGTGGGGGGGAGTCGTTATCTTGATCTGCTAAAAGAGACCTTCCTGCCACTTAAAACACCAACCCCGTCCCTCTCCAGCCTTCCTTGGCCTTCAGAGAGGTAACTGGTGTAGGACATTTCGGTCTCTGGTCCTCCTCCCCAACCCAGTGACTTGAAGGCTTTGTGGCTTTTGTCCCTCTGCTCCCGAGCCAGACCCGGCACCCATCTGTGCTCATAGTTTCTGTTGTACAAAGAACGGCCTTAGCTGCCACCATGCAATTTAAGAAAGTTGCTTGTCCCTGGGTTTGAGCTCCATCACTTCATAAAATTGAGTATGGTGACCCAGGTATATAATCCTAGCATTTGAGAGGTGGAGGCAGGGGGATCAGAGTTTCAGGATCATCCTTACTTACACAGCAAGCCTGAGGCTAGCCTGGGCAACTTGAGACTGTGTCTTAAAAAACAAACAAACAAAGAAACAAGCTGCCTGTTCACCAGCCTTCATTTTGGACTGCCTGGATAAACGACACCTGTTTGTGACATCTGTGATGTAGTGTATGCCCCCAGGCCTTGGACTCTGCCCTCTTCCTCAGCCTCCTCTGAGGAGCTAGCCTGGTCCTCAAGACCCTGGGGGTTTCAGGGCAGCCTTTTCTGTGAGGATGCCTTCCTTGGTCTCATGAGGCCGAGCTGTTCGATTCTGACTTGTCGCAGCCCCTCCCTGCTGCTGTGGGGTCTCCCTGTGCCATCTCTGCCAAGGTTTGTCTCCTGCTGTCCAGAGCGAGGCACCAGAAGTCAAGGATTTGGGTCTTTTTACTTCCCAGCACAAGGACTGAATGTTTTTAAAATGTGTATATAACAGACAAGGGCAGGGATAAGGACCTTGATAGGCCTGAGCGGCCGGATGAGCGGAGGACACGTGTAACCTGGTGCCCAGTCCAGAGGGGACCAGGCAGCCAGCCGTCATCAGATGCCCATGCTTCTAAACCACACAGATGCAGGACCACTGTTCTTTAAGGACCAGTCCTTCCTTACAGAACAAGAGCGCTACATATATCTCTTCTTTGTCCCCCACAACCAAACAGCTGACAGGATTTTTGATCTTTTATTCTATTTTAACTTTTATTTTTGGACAAGGTCTCATGTAGCCTAGGCTGGTGCTCAAATGCTCTAAGAAGCTGAGGGTGACCTTGAACTTTTGATCCTCTTGCCAACACCTCCTCCATCCTAGGATTTCAGGTGTGCACCATCGTACCTGAGCTTCTGCAGGGCTGGGAATCCAGCCTAGGACTTCCTGCATGCTAGGTAAACACTCTACCAACTGAGCTACATCTCCAGCCCCAATTTTGATTTTGAGGGGTGGAAACTGAGGCATGGATAGGTGGGAGAAAGTCTAGTGAGATATGTAGGCAGGAGGAACCTTGAATCTGCTGCCCCAGAGCCCACCCCAGGTCTCTGTGGAGTCAGGTAGCATGGATGTGACTGCCTCCGTCTAGGGCATGCTTGTAGTTGTGACCGATCTGATGTCAGCTAAGCTCAAGTTTCCACATCTGCAATGGAAGTATTCCCAGGACACTTCTCATGGGCTGATGGGGAAATCCAGATGAGTTGATGTCCAGTATCTGGCAGGTCTATGCCCTGCATGGCTGAGTACCAACAGCGTTACCCTCCGTGGGTATGTTCTGTGCCAAGTAGGTACCAGAGGAGCAAGCCTCTTACCCATGCTTATCTCGGATGGGAACCCATGTTCAGCATCCTAGAAGTTTTCTTCTTTCTGTGGGAGGCAGGAGAGCAACAGTTATCTCCAAGTTCCAGGTCCATGCTGTGAGACTGTGCTCTGAGGGCTGGGGTGGACACTGTGTGCACTGACTGCTCTGTGAGTGACCCGGGAGAGGCCTGCGGGGCCTCCTCCTAAGGGTGTTAGGAGGACTCAGAAGTCCCAGCCCCGTGAAGGTTTTTTTCTTATCACTGTCACTCCCCTACCTTGTCCTCTGCAGCTTTTACCACTCAAGCTGCAAGTCACCTGTGCCATCAGCTCCAGGTTTTAGAAAGGAGAGAACAGATCCTCCCTCCCTGGATGGTGCAGAAGCTTTACAGTCACAAAGTTAATGAGCACCTCAGCAGGCCAGTGCTGGCTCATACCCTCAATCCCGGCCCTCGGGAGGCAGGGGCAGCAGACTCACTAAGTTTGAGGCTAGCCTGGTCTACAGAGTGAGTTCCAGAACAGCCAGGACTACACAGAAACCTTGTCTTGAAAAACAAACAAAAAGGTTACTGAGCACCTCAAAAAGTTTTTGTTCATATGAGCATCAAATACTGACTGCCTCAGAAGCTGGGCACAGGGCTGGGAGCACTAGTCAGTGAGGCTGGGAGCACAGGTGAGGCCCTGAGCCCAGAACAACATTCATTTATTATGCCAGTCCAGTAATACCAGCCCTTGGGAGGTAAAGGCAGAAGGATCAGGAATTCAAGACCAGTCTCTTAGCTGCATAGCAAGTTCAAGACCAGGCTGGGTTATACACACTAAACCCTTGTCTATTAGCTAAACTCTCTCCAAAAATGAACGAGAGGGGGCTGGAGAGAAGGCTCAGCAGTTAGGAGCACCGACTGCTCTTCCAGGGGACCCAGGTTCAATTCCCAGCACCCACATGGCAGCTCACAACTGTCTGTAACTCCAGGATCCAACACCCTCACACAGACATACGTGCAGGCAAAACACAAATAAATTTTTAAAAATGAGAAACAAAAAATAATGTCCTTTCCTTTTTTCCATATTCGAGGTCACTGAGACATTTAATAAATTGTGTGCCACCTGTAGTCCCAGCTACTCAGCACACTGAGGCAGGAGGATTGCTTGAGTCCAGGAGTTAATAATCTTATGCAGACTCTGCCTCAAACAAGCAAAAATTTTCAGAAAAGTTTCATTTATTGACTGATTTAGTTTGAGACAGGGTCTCACTGTGTAACCTTGGTTGGCCTGGAATTCTCTATGTAGACCAGGCTGACCTCAAAACCACAGAGATCCATCTACTTCGGCCTCCCAAATGCTAGGGTTAACGGTGTGGGTAACCATGCTTAGCTTATTTATTCATTTTGAAACCACTACATCTTTATTTTGTGAATGTGTTGGGTTTGGGGTCGTATGGAGGTGAGAGGATTCCTTTTAAGAGTCAGTTCTCTACTTCCACCCTGTGGGTCCCAGGGATCAAACGCAGGTCATCCAGCTTGGTGACAGGTGCCATCTCACATGCTCTGAAGAAATTTCATGCAAATGATTTCCATGAATCCTTTTCTGGGTTATCAGAGACAACTGGACCATGTATAGTGGCACGTACCTGTGACCCCAGCACTTGGGAAACTGAGGCAGTACTTCTATTGCAAGTTCAAGGTCAGCCTGGGCTACAGAGTAGGAGCAACTGCCTCTGCCTTCAATGTGCTGTGATGTCACCGCTCAGGCAGGCTCTAGAAAATTCTACTGTTCAGCGTCAAAGGGAGGGCAGATGGCATCTGAGATCATGAAACACTCGTGAGCCTAGGCACCTCTGCAGGATTCCTGGACCTGGATGCTGAGTATCAAGCTAGTCAAGGCTACACAGAGCTTTCTGTGGGGTGGTGATGGCTGCCTGGGTGGCCACCACCTTGGCATAGCTCTTGTGACCCTGCAGTGCCTCCCTCTACAGCTCTTTCTAGCTGTTCTCTTTCAGTCCCCCGTAGGGCTGAATGCTTCCCTGGGGACTTAGCTGGCTCAGGTGTGTAGGAGTTTGAAGTGTGTGGCTCTGGCTAGGACCCGTGATGTGTGGCCTTGGGCAAGCTATGTGGCTTCTCAGAGACGCATTAACCCTCTCATAGGTGAGGAGAGAACAGAAAGCGTCAAAGGAAATTTTACAGCTCACCAATTCTTAGGACTGTTCTTGCTGGGAAGTTTCTTTTCTTTTGCAGGGAACAACGAGTTGGGTAGATTCTCTGCAAAGGTTTGATGTTTTAAAGAAAACGTGGGTTTTCATCCATAAATCAAGTACTTCCTGGTGTCCTGCCATCTACTTGCTACTAGGTGACATGCTGAGGTGGCCAGGGCTCACATCATGTAGCTCTATGTAAAAATGAGTCCTAGAGCTAAAGATGGACCTCGGCTGGTGGCATGCTTGCCTAGTACACACAAAGCCCTGGGTTCGACTCCCCACACTGCATGAACTGGGCCTGGTGGGGTGTGCTGTAGTGCTAGACCCTAGAGGTAGAGGAGGGGAGATCATGAGCTTAGCGCATCCTTGACTCCACATATCTAGCTTGAGACCTGTTAGAAGAGACCCTGTCTAGAGGAAAAAGGAATCTAGTGGTCTAATAATTTTGAGCATATTTTTATGTATACCTGTTAACTTTGTATGTCTTCTTTTTTAAAATTTAAAAAATTATTTTAAGCTGGGCGGTGGTGGCACACGCCTTTAATCCCAGCACTCGGGAGGTAGAGGCAGGTGGATCTTTGTGAGTTCGAGGCCAGCCTGGTCTACAGAGCGAGATCCAAGAAAGGCACAAAAGCTACACAGAGAAACCCTGTCTCAAAATAAATAAATAAATAAATAAATAAATAAATATATAAATTTAATTTAGGTGTGTCTGTGTAAATGTTTACCATGTGCATTTATGTCTTAGGAAGCCAGAAGAGGATATCAGAACCCCTGGAGCTGGAGTTCCAGGTGATGTGAACCACCTACACTGTGAGTGCTGGGAACTGAGCTCATGCCCTCTGGAAGAGCAGAAGTATTCTTCAGTGCTGAGCCGTCTCTCCTCACCTGTGTGCTTTCTTTTTAAAAGAAAATTAAGTAGGGGAAGAGAGTTGGAGAGTTGGCTGGGTGCTTAAGAGCACTTGTTGCTCTTGCAGAGGACCCGGGTTCGATTCTCAACACCTACATGGTGACTCACAACTGTCTGTTATTCGGGTCCCAGATCTGATGCCCTCTTCCAGCCTCCCTGGGTACCAGGCATGCATGCAGTGCACAGATATAAATGAAGGCAAACCATTCATAAAATAATAAAATAAGTAAAATCTTTTTTAAAAAGCTGGAAATTTTTAATTAGGGGGCTTTAGAGACGATTTAGTGGTTAAGAGCATGGCTGTTCTAGCAAAGGATCCATATTTGGTTCCCATCATCCACAAGGCTGCTCACAATCATCTATAACTCCAGCTCCAGAGGATCTGATGCCCTCTTCTGATCTCCTTGGTTGTCAGGCTCGTACGTGGTACACATGCATGCATGCAAACAATAACTCATACACATAAAGTAAAAGTAAAATTTTAAAAATGTATTATTAGCCTGACATGGTGCCATACCTTTAATCCCAACACTCAGGAGGAGACCGAGGCAGGCAGATCTGTATGAGTTTTGAGGTCTAACTGGTCTCCAGAGTGAGCTCCAGGCCAGCCAAGGCTACCTCAAAAACAAAACAAAACTAAGATTATTATTAGTGTGTGTGTCGAGGTCAGAGGAAAGTTCTGTGGAGTTGTTTCTCTCTTTCCTCAGTGGATTCTGAGATTTTGCTTGGTTCTCAGACCACACAGCAAGCATTTTACCCATTAATCCATCCTTTTTTTTTTTATTTGGTCTCCTGTGTAGCTCTGGCTGGCCTGGAACTGGTTCTGTAGACCAGGCTGGCCTTAAACTCACAGAGATCCACCTACCTCTGCCTCCTGAGTGCCGGGATTAAAAGCCTGTGCCACTGTGCCTGGCCCCAAGGGCCATCTTGAACGCCCATGTGTGCCTTCCTTTGAAAACTATCTACACAGATCTTGTTTTGCCTGTTTTGAGATCTTATACCCATTGTCGTCCTGTTTATCAAGTTGACATACATACATGTGTGTGATTGTGAATGTTCTCTTCTGTTGGTCATGTTTGGTCAGAAAAGAAACTAGACTCAATAGTTGATATTTATGATTAATTTGACTGGCTTTGGAATCACCCAGGAGATACACATCTCTGGGTCTGTTTTGGGAGAGTAGGCTGGGGTCTGGGACTGAATAAAAAGCGAGGAAGCAGGAAGAGAGGTAAGTGAGCATCAGTATTCACCTCTCTACTTCCTGACTGTGGATGTAATGTGACCAACTGCCTTACACTCCTAGTACCATGTAGGGCAATGGATTGGAAGAGCAGGAGGGGACTTTCATGAGCAATGGGACGTTCTAAATTTCATGTTAGGTATTGTTTCAAGAAGTTCTTGACCATACAAGTGCTGACCAAACTCCATAGTAAGATGTAGGCACTTTAGCTTATGTTCCTTGTATTCATTATTTTTTAATTTTATTTATATATTTTATGTGTTTGTGCCTGCAACATGCCTTGTGCCCACAGAGACTAGGAGAGGGCATTGAATCCCTTGTAATTAGAGTTACAGACATTTGTGAACCACCATGTGGGTGCTGGGAATCGAACCTGGGTCCTCTGGAAGAGCAGCCACAGCGCTTGACATCCGAGCCATCTTTCTGGTCCCAATGCCCAGCTTTTAAAAATAATACATTTTACTGGGAGTGGTGACACAAGCCTGTAATCCCAGAACTCAGGAGTAGAGGCAGGGCATTCAAGAGCTCAAGGACAACCCTGTTCACACAGCAATTAGAGGCTAGCCTGGGTTACATGAGACCCCAACACAAAACACAAAAGCTAAAAATGCAAAATGATAACATTTTTGTAGCTCTAACACATAACAGTACTTGAACAACTGTATTTCCATATACAGAAAATAAAGTCAGACTTTTATCTTACACAGTCACAAAAATCAACTCAAAATAGATTAAAGTCTTAAATGAAGGTTCTGAAGTTATAAAAGCCCCTTTATAAAAACACAGGGAAAAGCCCCATGTTATTCATCCAGACAGGGAGTTTTTGCATAAGAACCCCAAAACTCAGGCAGTCGATGAGAACAGACAAGTGTGGTCATATCAAGGCAGCAAATGTCAACACGGCCAAGGAACCGGCAGAATAAAGAGGCAATATGACCAGCAGAAGAGAACATTCACAATCCACACATGTGTCAACACGGCCAAGCAACCAGCAGAGTAAAGAGCTGGAAAGTAAAAGTTGTATTTTATCTTGCACTTCCAGGTCACAGCCTATCATTGAGGGAAGTCAGGGTAAACCTTGTGGCAGGATCCTGGAGGCAGGAACTGAAGCAGAGACCATAGAGAAGCAATGCTTGCTCTCAGGCTCACATTCAGTTTCCTTTCTTATACAGCCCAGGCCACCTGCCTAAGGGTGGCACCGCCCACAGTGGGCTAGGCCTCCTCCATCAATTAGCAATCAAGCAAATGCCCTACAGATATGCCCACAGGCCAATCTGATGGCGGCAGCTCTTCAGCTGAGGTTTCCTCTCCCCAGGCACGTCAAGTTGACAACCAAGATTAGCCATCATGACTTCACAGCCACTATTTGGACCTCTGTCACCAGTGACAAATGCCCTCTACTAGTGAGCTGTCTCTGATGTATCCACTTCCAGATCTGGCAGCATTCTGTCTGTGAGTCTCATAAATACCCATTCTGTCTAAATGTGTAGACACCATTGTAAACAGACACCACATTAAAAAAAAAAAAGTCCTATGTGTGTATACATGTTTGTGCACACGCATGAATGTTCGTGAGAGCAGCAGCAGCGTGCATGTGCCATGGCACACCTGTGGAGCTCAGAGGACAGCCTCCAGTGTGGTGCTCATCTTCCACCTTGGATAAAATAGAGACTCTTGGCTGTGGAGCTGACTCAAGAGGTCAAGGTGCTCGCTGTCAAGCCTGACCACCTGAGTCGAAGAGAAAGAATTGACCCCTGAAAGCTGTTCTGTGATCTCTATATATGCCATGCCATGCCACCTCCCACCCCGTCACACACACACACACACACACACACACACACACACACACACACACACAAATATACAAAAAAATAAAAGAGTGGGCTGCAGAGACAGCTCAGTGGTCAAGAGCACTGACTGCTCTTCCATGGGACCTGGGTTCAATTCCCAACTCACCCGGCATTTTCACAACTATCTGTAACTCCAGCTCTACATCCTCCTCTAGCCCTGAGGGCACCAGACACACGCGTGGTACACAGACATACACGTGAGTAAAATATACACATAAGATAATAATAATAATAATAAAGTAATAAGGGCCTGGAGAGATGGCCCAGCGGTTAAGAGCACTGGCTGCTCTTCCAGAGGACCCAGGTTCAATTCCCAGCAACCACATGGCAGCTCACAACTGTCTGTAACTCCAGTTCCCTGGGATCTGACATCTTCACACCAATGCACATTAAATAAAGTTAAATAAATTAAAAAAATATAATAAATTAATTTTTGTAGAAGATAGGAGTCTGGTGCTGCTTGTAGCTGCAGATGCCAGGCTAGCTTCATGGGATACCCCTGCCTCTGTTTCCCATCCTGACAACAGAGTGCTACCCTGTCCAGCTTTGCATGGGCCCTGGGGATCTGACCGCGGGTCCTCATGCTTGCGCCAAGTGCTTCACCCACTAAGCCATCTCCTCGGCCCACGTTTTAAAAAATGGTACTAGAGATAGAGCCCAGGGTTGTACAAGCATTGTACTCCTGAGCTACATGCTCACCCCCTTTTTGTCTCGTATTTAAGACAAGGTCTCACTAAGCTGCAGGGCTGTCCTTGAATTCACACTGTTGTTGTCTTAGTCACTTTTCTGCTGCTGTGATGAAACACCATGACCAAGAGAAGATACAGAATGAAGGGTTGGTTTAGGCTTAGGGTTCGAGAGCAATAAACACCCTTGATGATGGAGCTGAGTGACAGGTGACAGGTGACAGGCGCGGAGGCTAGAGCTGGAGCTGAGGGCTCACATCTCACAGCACAAGCTGAAGGCAGAGAGAGCGACTTGAGCTATTGCTTCCCTTGCCTCTGCTTTCCGAAGAGCTGCGATTGTAGACCTCAGCAGCACTGGGCACAGCCCTAAGCCACAGACGGTCTGTTCTTCCAACTGTTACAGATATGGACGGTTTCTTTCCAGTCCAGGACTCTGCCTCTCTGCAAGGTGTCACCCTCACCTTTCCTCCTCTGACTGCAGATGGCATCTCCAGACATCGCAAAGTGTTCTGCGGGTGTCGAATTACCTCCTTTGGCAGCTACTGGTTTAATCCCCAAGGCCTGCCTCTGGGGCTGGCTGTGCCTCACACCACTTCTCACCCTCTGCTTCTTCATGCTTGTGTTTGTGAGCTCTCAGCTTCCTGATAGTCTTGCCCTGTCTTCCTGTTGCATGCATTCTTATCCCTCTGGAAACATAAGCCCAAATAAAACCCTCCTTCCATAAGCTTGGGCACAACGTTTTAACATCATGGGAATAGGAAAGTAACGAATACAGATGTTGATGTCAGGAATGAAGTGTTGCTGTTGAAAAGACTGGCCAAGTTGCTTTTGTTTTTGTTTTAGAAGAATGTGAAGACTTTACGACTTTGAACTAGAAAAGTGGTTGGATATTGTAAATAGAGGTTAAAGGGTCATTCTAGTGGAATCCTGAAGGCGGGAGTGCTCAGAGCCCTGTGGACTAGGGAAGCGCAGCTCAAGAGGTTTCAGAGGGGAATGATGTCAGCAAATGGGCTAGAGGCAATTCATAGGCTACTTTGGCAAAGAATCTGGCTGTCTTCTGCCCATGACCTGAGAACCTGCCTGTAGCTAAATTAAAAACTGTTACAAACTTATCGCCGTATACCAGGTATGTGCTGGACCAGAGGCTGTAATTGTTCAGATTAGTGACTTTAATGATCTGACTGGAACAAATGGAAGAATTCTCCCAGGCCAAGGCCCCATACAGCACTTCTAATTTGTAAAAGGAAAAGGCCTAAAGCATTCTCTGTTCCTAGAAAGCAACTGCAAACAAAAGTGGCTGCCAGTGTGGTTCAAGGGGTTGAGGGTCCAACCCATGCTGGCTGCAGAACTTGGCAGGGCCATCTCCTTGGCGCTGGCTTCAGCATGAAGGACCAAGAGTGCAGGGGTCATAGATTCTTCCCCTGTGGTTTCAGAGACCGGGCAGCACATGGCAGGGGAGTCCCCACATGAAAACCTTGAGATGTCAGGACATCCTGAGAGACCAGTGTGTGAGGTGGAAATGATATTGGAGGTGTCAGAGCTATGGGATATCGTCAAAGAGAGCTTCCCATGGAGAGTGGAAACAGCCTGAGAAAGAGATACATGCTGCAGGAAGCAGTACTGGAATATCAGAGCCATCTAAAACCTTGACACTGACATGGAATTATAGGATTCAGAATTTCCCCTGCTGGGTGTCAGTCCAGTATTTCCTCACCATGTCCCATTCCCTCTCTTTCAGGGTGGTAATGCATATTCTGTGCCGTTGTATGTTGGAAGTATGTCATTTGCTTTTTTATTTTCAGGGAGTTACCGTTAAGAGATTGCCTTGAGTCTTAGGAGATCCTTTGGACTTTTCAAAGTGTTGGGACTGTGGAAGACTATGGGGACTTTTGAAGTTGGACTAAATGTATTTTGCTTCATGATATGGCCATGAGCCTATGGGTGCATTTGGTGATTTGAATGAGAATGGCCCCCATAGGTTCGTGTGTTTGAACACCTGCTCCCCAGTGGGTGGCGCTGTTTGGGGAGGTTTAAGTGGTGCAGCCTTGCTGGAAGAAATGTTTCTGAGGACAGGCTTGGGAGTCTATCACCCGACTCTACTTCCAGTTCTCTCTCTCTCTCTCTTCCCCTCTCTGTCTGTCTGTCTCTCCTTTATGTTGGAAGGTGTGAGCTCTCAACCTCCCGTTCCGGCCACCGCGCTCGCCTGCTGCCATGCCTCTCTGCCATGATGGACTGTACCTCTCTGGAACCCTAAGCTCAAATGCCTTCTCTAAGTTGTCTTGGTCGTGGTTTTTTATCACTGCCACAGAAAAGTGACTAGTACCCTGTGTTACATCTGCTGTCCTTCCTAAAGCAGAGTTCCTAACCCCAGTCAGTCTCCAGTTCCTTGGGGGAAGAGGGGGTTGTGACGACAGGCCCTTTCTATGCAGCTCAGGCTAACCTTGAACTCCAAATCTCCCTGCCTCTGCCTCCAGAGTATCAGGATTAGAGGCCTGTCCCACCAGGTATAAGATCTTTGTAGCTATCCTTACATTATCTCAGTTCCAGCCTCTGCCAGGGGCTCAGGTGTGAAGGAGAAAGAACTATTTACCTCTGTTCACCTCTTTTGAGGCCTTCGTGATTTCCGGGGTCAAAGTTAAGCTTGGGTTTCTACTCCAGTCCTCTGGGTGGGAGAGAGGAGATGTTGGAGTGAGGGGTGATGGGGGAGAGGTTGGGCGTGGATGCCATGCCGTCCAAGCCCAGGCTGCTAGATTGTACATCACAGCTTCTGACTCAGGGAGGGAGTCCTACCCATTTCCACATGGTACCCCTGGTCTTTGAGAACCCTGCTTTAGACTAAGCCCAGCATTCTGTGGTTAACAACATTACACCCGGAAAACATTCAAGACTGGATGTGATCCTAACGGCCTGCTTCCAAAGCAGCAGGCATCTGCCACCAAGATGAAGAAGATGTGTAATCTCCTCACGGGGTAAAATAGTGTAGGCAGAGTTAGGGAGCGTCTCCAACTGTGTCCAGCCTCCTCATGCAAAGGAAATGTTGGCTTAAGACTTCTCTCATTCTTGGTTTTGAGGGCTAAAGATTTTGTTAAGCAGTTGTAAGAAATGTGTGTGTGTGTGTGTGTGTGTGTGTGTGTGAATACATATACTTACGCACACGTGTGTTTTCTAGCTTGGCAGGGGGTAGTGGGCCTGATATCACAGGTGGTTTGGGGGCTAAAGAGATGGCTTTTAAAGAGTGCTTGCTGCTCTTGCAGAGGACCCAGGTTCAAATCCCAGCACCAGCAAGGTGATCAGAACCATAACCTGTAATTCCAAATTCGGGTGATCCAAAGCCCTCTTCTGGCCTCCATGAGTACTGCGTGGATGGAGTGCACATGTATATATGCAAGCAAACTCTCTTTTAAAGGTGTGTGTGTGTGTGTGTGTGTGTGTGTGTGTGTGTGATACCTGTAATCCCAAGCACTCAAGAGGCAGAGGCAGGAGGATTGCCACAGTTTCAGGCCATTCAGGTCTCTGTAGTGGCAGGGTGGGGGTGCTGGAGATGATGTTTGTTTCATGTTTTACACTACAGAGTCCATCTCAAGCCTGGCATAGTTCTCTTTCAGTTTCTGGTTTTAATTAGGTGTTGATATTTGCTGTATGGAGTTTCCCTTTGGATCCTTGGGTTGCCATGGTGACATTTTTGGCCTTTTGGTGTTGTTTGGGGCTGGCCCCCGGCTGAAACCAGTTCTGACATGAAAGACTCTGAGCTTGGCACAGGGGTCAGGGAGATGTTTGTGTGCCTCCTGAGGAGGATGCTGAACCAAACCTGAAGACACTGCTTCAGTGTGGCTTCGGGGACTTCAGGAACCGGCTAGGAGAAAAAGCAGCCCTTGCCTCGCAAGTGCCGCCGTCTCAGGAGGGTAGGACCTTAGAGGAGCAGGACCTGGGTCCTTCCTTGGCTGTGTGCTTATTGTTAGGTTGTTGTCTGTCTGTTTGTCCAGCTCTGGGAATGGAATGCTAGAGAGCTTTCCCTAGGCCAGGAAAGTGCTCCACTCCAATCCCCTAGTCCCAGATTTGTTTATTTATTTATTTAGAGACAAGATCTTACTCTGTACTAACAGATCAGAGTGGCCTTCAGCTCCCAGTGATTCTCAGTCTCTGTCTCCTGAGTGGTGGGTGGGGTTAAAGGTGTGAACCACTTGCCCTGCCAGGAGCTTTCTTCTCTCTCCTTACACAGGGCTCCTGTAGCCTACACAGCTCTCAGAACTATACACAGAGTCAAAGAGGACTCTGGATTGGTCTGCATTGTGTTCATCCCCAAAGGTGGATCAGAAGCATGAGCCACCATGACAGAACCAAGTGACAAATTTTCACGATCAACTTTGATAAGACAGGACACTCCTGTTTCTGAAGGAAACGTTTCTGAACTGCTTTTTTCTTCTTCCACAGGGCCTAGTTAAGGAGCACGTGCTGGAATTCACGATTCTCCTGCCTCAGTTTTCTGAGTGTTGGCATTACATCTAGTTTTCTTGTATCTTTTGAATTTATTTCATTTCTTTTTAATTATGAAAGTAATATGCAATCAGAAGGGCAGGAACATCAGACAATGGCAACAAAACCCCGGAAATATGTAACAACAACAACAAACCCTCCCAGAAACACGGAACAACAACAACAACAACAACAAAAAGTAAACAAAACTTCTTTTCTGGAGTGAAATTTGAAATAAAGCCAGAATGTTCAAGAGTGAATACAGTGTTTCTTTTGGAAGACCATTGAGACATTAATTGCAAACCCCTCCCCAAGGAAAACAAACAACCCAGCAGAAAGGAAGCCTCTTACTGTAAGGAAATGCGTCAGCTTTATCACCACGCCTCCCCTCCCCCAGCCTGGTCCTATCGCTTCAGGGTAAAGTCGGCCGGAGTCCTCTGACCGGAGTCTACTCAGTGGCCTGTGCTGCTGTTAGGACGAATTATATTAATAACCAAAGTCCTGGTGCCCGACTTGGTAGTAGATGTGGTGCTGGCACACAGCAGGCCCTGGCTCCCGGACTCTAAACAAAAGCAGTGCCAGCAGGGCAGGTGTGTTGCCCCACGTTCAGGAGGCTGAGGCGGGAAGCGCCACGGTGAGTCTGTGTTTTTTTAAAGGACCTCGTCCCTGCCCCACACTCCACAAACTCCTTATACTACCAAGTGTGATAAGTTTCCCTTGACCCTTTGTGTTCTATTCTTTGCCCCCAATGAAGTGACTAGAAGAGAATGTTAAAAACAAAAAGCAAACGGAAAAGCCCTTGTGGTGGCATTGTGTCTGAGCTCTGATCGCTGTTTGTTTTGCACAAGGTAAAAATTTACATTTCTTTCTCTTGAGTGGCTCAATCGTAAAATCTCTCCGCGCATTTGAACCCCGAGCCTGGAGCCTCTGGAGGCTCCTGTGACCCTGAAGGCATCGAAAGCAAAGCTGGGTGGAAGTTGCTGTTACTGGGCCCCATTTTTCTTTTCTAAGGCATTGCATTAGACAACCCTTCCCCTAGGACAGAGTGTTGCATATGAAAGCTATCAGAGCCCCAGAGAGTGAGAAATGGTCTCTGTGAGTGTTTGGTTTTCCTCTGGGTGATTCGTGGCCACCACAGCAGGAGGTGGTGGGCACGTATTCAGTTCTGTTCTTTTGCAGCAGGGTCTTACACTGGAGCGCTGGCTGGCCAGGAACTCACTATCCTAGGCTAGGTTGACCTTAAACCGTCCATCCTCCTGCCTCAGCTACCCAGTGTTAGGGTTACACCTGTGAGCTACGACATCTGCTTCAGTTTTGTGTTTAGTCTTACTTAACTGTTCGCATTTTACTGTACACTTCGTTTATTCTTTTTTTAACCCTCTAAACCTGAGTACTTGGATTGTGTCCTTAGTGCCCAGAGCAGAGGAGTTTCTCTGGCATTTGAAGACCATCTCCCAGCCTTACCCCCTTCCATGTCACCCAGATAATTCATTACTCCCTCCCCAATTTAATTCTAGCTAGATCTGGAAAAGTGGGAGATACCTGAAGACAGATCCACACTAGAAAAGAGGCTGAAAATTCATGGAAATGTCAGTGGTTTGGGCCTTGGAAATTAAATTTTCTTAGATTCTTTTTACACCCACAAGTAAACATTAAAAACCTCGGAG
>NW_023505728.1:0-17972 GCF_004664715.2 Peromyscus leucopus | reverse complement strand
CAACATAAAATTAGGCATTTCTCATTGGCTGACCTGTTAGGAACTTTAATCTTAGCTCTCGATTTCTAAACTAAATAGATTGGTAGTAATCTATTGATCTGAAAGTTTAAATGTTGCGTGTATTTAAAAAGAATAGAAGGGACCCTAAGCGCTTAGATGATTGACTCATAAGTATTATGTGAAATGGTGCCAGGTAGATGGTTCAGCTGGTAGCTGGTAGGATACCTGTGTAAGCATATAGTTTGAGTTCAGATCCTAACATCCATGGAAAAAGCTAGGTATGTCTGTATTCATACTTATAATCCCAGCACTGTCACAGCACAGGGAACAAAAATAGAATGTCATTGGGGCTTTTTAGCTTCAAACCTGGATCCCAGGTCATTGAGAGAATTAGGAGGCTGGTGTCCTCCTCTGACCCCTGAGTACACCCACCCTGCACACAAAGTCAAAGGACAGGCAACCTTTAAAAATCATTAAAGATATCTGAGACTTTCAGCTGGCTTTGGCATAAGCATGTCAATGTAAGAGGCAATAACTCCTAAACTGTACTTTGGTAAGAACCCATGACCAAACTCACTTGTTGGGTTATGGCAGTGAGCTGAAATGAATTCTACTGAGAGGAAGGAATCTGAGGCTCAGGTTTATGGGCCTGAGGAACTCTATTAACCTGTTAATCTTCAAAATTATAGAACTGAGAAGATAACGTCAAGATTTCTCAAGTGGATAACTCCCAGTTAGGGTTGCTGGTATTGAACCCCATTCATCCGTTCTTGGCTGCTTGTCCTGCATCTTTGGGCACTGGCCTGGTCTTACCCTTGTTTTACCCTTCTCTTGTTCATCAGCCATCAAAGAAGCCTTTTCTTCCCTAAGTCCCTAATTGTGATCTATTTCTTTAGTGCACTCCATGCAACCTGCCATCTATGACTGGGTTCACCCAACTATTTCTTGGTTACAGTGACCCTTAGCTAACACTGTGAGTATGCCTTTTCTGACTGTGGCATCCGTTAGACACAAAGATTGGCCTGGGCCTGGGCCTGTGCCACAATACCTATTGGCTTTGTATACTGCAATTGCTGAAAATGTTAGTGCCTAATTATGTGATGTGAATAAACTTGAAAGCATCATGGCAGAAAAAGAAACCAGAAGCAAAAGACCACATACTCTATCATTCTAGTGTTACACTGAAGTATCCAATGAGCAGCTCACAGAGAGGGTAAACTGAGGTTAGGGAGTGACAGGAGTTGAGGCTCTGGGAAAAATAGAAGTGATAATCTGTAGTATAGGGTTTCTTCTGGGCATGGTTAAAGTGTTCTGAAAATAGAGAATGGTACTCATTACCTGTGAAGTACTATTACCACTGAATTGTGCATTGACTGGAGATTTTATCCTATACAATATGTCTCCTTAAATATGTTATTAAGTGAAATATTTAAGTAATTGTTTGCTTATAGCAGGACTTGATTAGATTGGCAGTATTTCAGTATCTTAAGGAGATGGTGAGTATCTGGAAAGTACAGCCTCAAACGGGCGCATTCCATCTGAGTGAGGGTACTCCAGATTGCTCTCATGAACAGCAGCAGGTTCTGCAAACTTCATCTCAGTTGGAAAATGTCACTCTTTCCTATAACATTTGAACTGCATCTCAACTAAGGAGGGAAACATGGAGGACACGAAGGTTTGCAGGAAGCATAGTCACAGTGATATCTGTCCCCTCATGAGTTAAAATCACCATAGCAAAAACAATTTGGTTTCTTCTAGATGTGCTGGGTAATTTTTTGTCAACTTGACACAAACTAGACTCACCTGGGAAGAGGAAGCCACGAGGAACTTGAGGGAACTTACCTATAGGCTTTTATGCTGTGGGCATGTTTGTCTAATGATTGATGCGGGTGGTCCCGCCCACTGTGGCGGCGCTACCTCCGGGCAGGTGTCCTGGCTGAGTAAGACAAGGAGAGCAAACCCAGTAAATATCTTTCTTCTTTAGCCTCTGCTCTTGCTTGAGTTCCTGACCGCAGTTCCCTAAAATGATGATGGACTGGGAACCCAACATGTAAGCCAAATTAACCCTTTCCAACCTCCCAAATTGTTTTTGGTCAGTGTTTTATCACAGCAACAGAGAAGCAAAGTAGAACACTAGCAGGATTATTTACTTGTAATTTGATGCAACCAGACATTTGCTGTATCTGGGAGTTTTAAGCTGAACAAACATGATTTCAATATCTGCTATTAGCTGTGGAGCCCAACTGGACACAGAATCCAATGCCCCACCATAGTTTTGAGATGTTGAAAGGCCATCTTTTTACCTTCCCCATACTCCAGGAAGATTGATGCTGTGTCTTCTCCAACTGCTGAGAGCCTGTCTATTTTTAAAGGCCCCCAGAGAAGACATCGCTTCACAGAGACGAGATGACAAAGGCTTGCCCTATGTGCATCCTCAGTGAGCTAATCAGCCAGGTGTCTGATCTCCATGGCGTCTACCTAACTCTCTCCTCCCCGCAGGACTGAGCGCTAGCGGAACTAATTGTGAGCCTGGTATTCCTTTAGAGGTTTTTTGATTTTGTTTTGATTCTTTTTTTTTCTTGCCAATTGAGAAATTCCTTCTGCTTACGTTGTAGAGAACAGTACTGAGATGCCGGTGTTGATTCCCAGAGGGTCTGAGGCTCAGAGCCTTAGAATCATCTCAGAGTAACCTTCCCAGCTTCACCCTCACACTCCTGGCCTGCAAGAACTGGCCAGCATCACCCAAAATGAATAACTTTCCCTGTTTACTTCCCATCACCTCTTCATACCCCATCTCCTGCCGCAGTAGATCTGAAAGGTGTCTAGCTCAGTCCTATCACTTCGCAGAAAAATCTGAGCTGGAATACAGACTTTCCGAAGGACACCCATAACAGAACAGGCTAAGGGCTTCATTTGTGTAGTCTACATCCCAGCTCCCTGTACGGTCAGGTTCATATCATTCTAGTTAAATCTGAGCTCCTTCCCCAATGGAAGACATGAAACAGTATCACTGTAGAAACCATAGGCATTATCTCCCTCCAAAAATTGGCAACAAGCAGGGCAGGGCACTGACTGCATCGTAGGAGCAGAGCTGCCCTAGTAGTTTGTTTCTATGGCCACTATGGGGGTTATTTGGTGAGGAACAAAACTGTGTTGGGCATTGTTTGTTTCCATTGGAACTTTTATTGCTTTATTGTTCTGACTCCATTCAGCCTTTTCCTGTTCTTAATGATGTCGTAGTGGAAACTGTCTGCAGTGTGGCTGAGGGAATGGTTCATTATCACAAATGAGTGATGCCCAGCCAGCTAACACAGTCTCCGGGTCTCTGGAGGGTTTCCGGTGCCTTTGCTGTTATCCACATAACAAAAAGATTCAGCTAGATGGAACACGGGATGGTGGCCCTCCGTGGCACTTGCAGACTTGCTTAATTTAGGTGACACAGGTGGGCTCCCGACCGGAAAGTTCTGCTAGGAAGAATCTCGTCTGCCTTTCAAGGAAAATTAAGTCAACACTGCTTCTTCCCAGACAGTTCCTAACACTGAACCCCTAAAGGGTTATGATGTACAGGCTCAGTTCTCTGTTCCCATGAATGTGATGGGTTTTTACATGTCTTATACTGATGGAACGTAGCTATAATTGTCTACATGACCGCCCCCCTTCAAAGTCCATCCATGTTGAGCATGTTACAAAACTTCCCCACCACATTTTATTTATCCATTCATCTGCTGTTTGGATATTTCCTTCAGCCTTTTGCTACTTGAATTGGGCCACGATAAATATGAAAGTGTAGATGGTATTCAAGACTTCCTCTTAATTCCTGTGATGGGGAATTCTTTATTGTTGATGGTTTCCATTTATGACTAGAGCCAAACAAGCCTTTGGAATGCCCAGAAACAAACAACGTCAGGATGGACTCCTTACTCACTACACTACTTCTTCAGCCCAGGTATCGGTGGAAAGTTTAACTTCCCCATTTTCCAGATAGGAAAATTGGAGAAATGTTCCTTCCAACAGGTTGGCCCCGACTTCTGATATGTCCCTTTCTACCCCATGGCAGGAATTGAATTGGGCCTTAATTAAGAAACCATATTCAGAAAGGAAGGCTCTCCCATTCTTGGCGATGGCTTCCTGACTTGGCCACAGGATGAAGAGTCACACTTTCCTTTGGCAACTGTGGGTATTCTGTCCGTTGCCATATATTTCCAAGAACATTCTCTGTCGGCCTTTGGCTTCATCTATAAAGGTAAGGAAATAATAACACTTAGCAAGTCCATGCCTAAAAGTTTGCACTGAAATGTTTCGTGCTATGCACACCCTTCAGCATTCTTTTTTTCTTTGTCCTCACTCTCCCAACCTCTGTATCCCTAAGTCTTAGTCCTTTGTTCTGCCTCTAAGTCAGAGCCCTCTCCATTTCTACCTCCCTATGAAATAAATCCCCAAAAGTTCCAGTTTGCCCTCCACTATGTGAGTGCAAAATACAGACATTATTTCTGACCTTGTTTTGCCATCTGATGATGGACTCTAAGATACCTTCTTCTCTTGTCTCCTTGGTTCATCTCATCATTTCTTAGCAGATGCTCTGTGGTTTACTTACTCTTGCTCAAGTTCCCCAACTGACCTGCTTGCTAGTCTCATCTCATTTATCCCAGTCTATACATGGTCAGGTGTAGAGAGCCTGAGAACCCAGATAGTGCCTCAGGAATGCTCTCCAGGCCAGGAAGCCGCAGGGGAAATGTTGAGTTTAAAATGGTCCAACAACAAAATGCAGCATGCCATTTGAAATCATTTAAGAGTTAATTACACATGCCCTGTCTCTCATATCTAACATGACTATGGATTGCATGTATAGAAAGCATTTGCAAATTGGCCTTCAGACACTGTGAGTACCATGTTTCTTACACATAGCCACCATTTCATCTGAATTTTCTTTTAAAAAAAAAAGCTTCTTCTCCTTCCTCTTGTGGAACATTTAGTAAATATGCCCATGAAAGTACACGATGTCAGTAACTAGTTAGGTATTGCATGTAGAATAGGAAGATATCTTTGGTAATAGCTATAGCCAGAAAAGTAAATTATGGCAACCAGGAATGTGAGGATGCCGACAGTTACTCATTATCTAACAAACTTTCCATGGACACTTAGCATGTTCAAATGCTCAACATACACTAATACATTAATCATCTGATTTTATGAATAATGTGTACACTCCTTCTGAAGTTGATTTTATTGCACTTATTTATTGTTCATATCTGCATTTCCTCTTACCAGTGCTTCAATTTGAAGTAATTTGTCTCTCAGCTGCATTGTGAAAATTCAGGACAGATTTTGCTATTAACAGGATACAGAGTTGTGGCTGATTTATAGTGAGACAGAGGACAGGATGCTAATAAATAACCTAAACCCACAATACACATCTCTATCTGGGATCATCGCCCAAACACCAGGTGTAATCATATGAAAAATGCTACCCCAAGCTGGGTGGTGGGCACATGCCTTAACCCAGGACTAGGAGCGAGAGCGGCGATCCTGTGCAGTTCGAGAAGCCAGCCTGGCATAAGTGGTCCAGAGTAGCAAGGCTACTCAGAGAAAACCCCTGTCTAGAAATGAACAAAAAAAGAAAGAGGACAGGAGAAGAAAGGAAGAAAAGAAAGAAAGAAGAAGCATAAAGAAAAGAAAGAAGAAAAGAAAGAAAGAAAGAGAAGACAATAAGAAAGAAGAGAAAAAGAAATTGTGCCCAACTTCATTGAGGTCTCTTACTCCTATTGTAAAGAGCTCCCAAGGATGCCGATAGTAGGGAGTAGTTCTGAGTGTGAGAATGCTGCTAGAAGGCAAAGCCTCATCTCTTAGAGAACCCACTGTTCACTTATCCCTGGACCAGCAGAACCACCACTATCACCTAGGAAGTTATTAGAGATGAGGGAATCCCAAGCCCATCCCAGATGTCCCAAGTCAAAACTTTCACTCTACCAAACCTCAAGGAATTGAGTGGTTCAGTAAGACACAGACCTTTAGCATTCAAAGTAGGTGAGACGAAGCAGTGATGCTCCACTGTAGAAGGTCCAGATTCACCTAGTTCATAGCCTGGGTTCTCCTAGTGAGCAGAGCGTAGCCTCTAGGAACCATCTGAAAGCGGTTGGAGACCTTCAGGCCATTGACAGCATGGGTACAATATGCATTTGCAACAGACTCAGAGGCAGTGTGATGCTGCACAAGCAAACGGCAGCGCCTCTTCGGCAACAGGAGATCAAGAAAAGAGGCTGGACAAGCTTGTGCCAAAAGCACTAGAAAAGCTAACAGTGGGAAAGGACAGGCGTGTGCCAAGCCCAGAGAGGCCAAGACTCTGAGACAGTTGGGTGACAGCACAGCCCAGGACTGGCTACAGGCCTTTCATTCCATTGTCTGGTGGCTCCAGTTCATATAGGGGAATCGAGTTACCCAGAATCCTTATTCAATAGCTCACAGTCCTTCCATGACTTTAAAAAATGCGGCAACTTAACCATGGGGATTCGCAGAAATGCTTTGGATTTGAGGGCTCTGTCTGTAGCAGCGCTATGGTCTAGAATCAGGATATTGAGATGTTATTCCAACATTTCCCTCATTTCCTTCTGGAAGGATCAAGGGGACTGAACATCTAAGTGGAGGGCAAGTATAAAACTAAATAGAAGGAAAATCTCTGACCGTGCCAGGCTAACAAACAATTTCAGATCTCCACCTGCTCTGACTGTGGTCAAAATACTTGCCAATTGCCTTTGAATATTGTGTCATTGTTTATTTCAAGAAAGATTATTTAAAGGACTTAAATACTGTGTATTTTATTACTTTATTTTATTCAAAACCCAATGGAATCAATTTCTATGGAGATATAGACTTAATCAAGTTTTCTTTTAAATGAAATCTACTTGATCAGGAGTCTCTCAACAAACATTACTCACAAACTGGACCAAGAACATGACCATGTCCATGATAATGACCATAACCATTGTCCATGAGACCTTTACCATGTCAATGATCATGACTATGACCATGTCCAGACCAAGACCAAGATTGTGCACCACACCTATACAAAGACCATGAAACCATGACTATCTCACATGCTCTGAGAGGTGAGATGGATATCTAATTGCCCGACTGCCTGGATGAAAAGCCTAGTTTTTTTTTGGTGTCAACTGACATTCCAAGTTAGTGACAGCAGTGATGCAAGGCTTAGACCTAAACAACCTAGAAAAACTTAGGACTGAAAAAACCCAGATGTCTTTTCATGCTTCAAGAAGAGCACAAGTTCACTTAAACATCTGGGCAAGTGCCATGATTCTCCGAGTGTACTTTATAGCAAAACGGTGCTTCAGGCGATATTCGTGTGCTTTATCTCAGCTTTAGCCTTGCAGATCATCATATGTCAACATTCATTCCCTCCTCTCCAGAACCTTCAGAACCCTCAGACCATATGAACCACCATCAGTAGAGTTTCATAAATCTTCTGTTAGTTTGAAAATAAGTAGTACTTTCTTACTTTGGTTGTTATCTAAATTCCTTCACCTTCAGTTCTTCATCATGGAAAAAAAGACAATAATACTAATTTCATAAGCCTGTTCTAAATCTTAAATAAATATAAATAATTTAGGCAAATTCTGAGCAGAGTTCATTGAGCCAAAGTCCTTTGATACTTTTATTTTCATGGTTCTTATTAGCTCAATCTTGGCACTGATAGTTGAGCACCGCACGTGTTAAGAAACAGAGCTAGACCACCGTTCACCAGGCCTGGAAGTTCCTTCACCCTCTGACTCATTTCTGTTCCACAAACTGTAAGCCCAACCACATCTATCCTGGTTCTCCCGCCTTGAAAGATTACTAAATAGGCACGTTCCTTGAGTTGAACGAATCTCCTACACTTCCTGGTATGAAATACTGCATTAGTTTCTTGACCTTGCATCTTTGGTGTTCATATCTAGTTAAGCATTGTCTTAAGGATTCTGCCTTATAATGCCTGTTAAAATTCATAAGAAATCTCTACAGGCAAAATAAAAAACAAGGACACTGTGACTGGATTTGTCACACACTGCAGTGGTCTTCCTACCCTTCTCAGGAGGCATGAACCAGCCCTTGGACTCTGGAGAGCCTGCACTTTCCATACTTCAAGAACAGAAGGGTGAAGCTCTGGTCTTTTAGGCTCTGCTCAAGGTCAAGGCTACACTAAAATTCAAAGGTGAGGAGAGCTATACTTAGACTTTGGATCTAGAGTGTGAACGGCAGATACTTCTAGACTTAGACTTAGAGTCTATAAGCAGGAGGGTGTGAGAATTCTAACACCATCTTGTAGTTAAAATACATATAATCCAAATTCTAAATAATGCTGTTTTCCATAACTGTAAACTGAATGTCAGCTAAAATTAAAACATAATTTTAGCCTATCTGGCTGTCTCCTTTCAAAGAGTGAAAAAACATTTTGTTGTATTGTCCAGCCGAGAAACCAAAGAGAAGATGTTGTCTTCCCTGTAGATAACACTCATAGCTCCACAGTTTCCCTCACAATGATGCTAATGTGAAGTATGTGACTGCTCTAAGCCTGTTTTCTTATCTGTAACTTGAGCGTTGATATTAATAGTGAGGTTAGAGTGAGGTAGCATTGTTGCACAATGCCTGACATAGACTGGAGAATTAGAGTGCCTAGATTTCACTGCAAGCACTTGGCTCAAGGGAATTTAAAAACCAAGTCCCTGACCTTTACTGTGCGCGTGCTCGTTGTTTTTGTGTGTGTGTGTGTGTGTGTGCTGGTGTGTGTACGAATATGAGATGTTGTGTGTGTGTGGTGTGTGTGTGTGTTGTGCGCGCCTGTGTCAGTGTTACAACTTAACGATGTCCTTGCTTTATTTGGTTCATATTTGCTGGTCAGCATCCTCATCAAGTGACTCAGGCGCCCACAGGAGAGTCTTTTGAAGTTTGCAACACTGCCATAAACTGAACATTATGGAGCGAGGTCTGTTCATTGTGCAAGCGACTCAATCTTTTGAACACAGAATATGACGCGCAGGAATATTAAAACCATCTTCTACCTTCTGCATTTCTACTTTGAGGATAATGTTAGAGCAATAGGAAGCTGTCACAATGGATTTGCAGCAATAAATGGCGAAAGGTGGTTGAAGGCAGGAGGCAGAGAAGTGAACCATTACATGTCATATTCTTTTACCTCCACTATCTTTGTGATGCCACGCCAGGTGTCATGATAGAATTAGCAGGCCTTGCAGGATCCTTTTAATTCAAGATGAATGATCCTAACACTTATCCATAGTTCCTATAGAGATTGGAGAAAACAGGAGATATAAACACACACACACAACACACACACACACACACACACACACACACTTTAGATCCCTTTTTCTTTAATGAGGTTTTTTTTCCCTCAGTAAAAAGGCAAAACACTGTAGGCAATCAACTCCTTCATGGCTAATGAGTGTAATCTTCCCTGGATCCTGATGGTAGAGATGGTAGAAACAAATTGTTGTGACCAAAGGAAGCCACGGAGACATTTCTGTCGGGTAGCAGCAACCATCTTCACAGGACTCCTCCTCTACAGAAGCTGAGGGGGGTTGTGACACTTCACCCAGCTTCAAATCCAGGCACTTGGTGAGAAGTGCTCTGAGTTATAGCCTTGCTTAAGTACAGGGATTCTGGGCATGAGTTGTGTCTGCTCACCTGAGGAATATCCTCCTATTCCCAACTGGATACAAGTTCATCGCCATTTCCTCTACTGTCTATTTGTGGGCAGCAGAATTGAGAAGAAGGTTAGGATCTGCAGGAATAGAAAATGAGGTTGACGGCAAGGTGTCGAAATAAACGGTACAAGCAGTTTTAAGGAGAAGAACGCTTTATTTAGCTTACCGCATTTGGAAGGAGTAGTGTGTCCTAGCAGGGAAGGCAGGTGGCTGGGGGGACTCAGTCCCTGGCAGTAGGAGCTTGTGCTATATAGCCTGTTCACATCTTGGTAGATCACAAAGCCCAGAGAGCTGTGCGGAAGCAGGGCTGGCTACTCCTCCAAGACCCACCCTCCGCTTGTCATTTCTTCCATCCCACAGTTTCCTAAAAGAGTGCCACCAGCTGGAGCTCAGGCATTTGAGCACATGACTCTTTCCGTTTTCGAATTCTAATAAGCTGTACGAGACTAACTAACTCTCGCCTGCTGTGGATACTCTGATGATGCTAGAGAAGCATTTCCATTTCTAAATAAATACTGGACTATCTATCTCATCGTAATATGCACCAATATTGTATTTCAAGTTCCTACAAATCTTGGCCATTTTCACCTTCATTGTTTCGTGGGTTTTTTTTTTTTTGTATTTTATAATTTATTTAATTTTACATATCAGCCACGATTCCCTTGTTCTCCCCCCCCCCCGCCCCACCGCTTCCCCCCATTCCCAGCTCCTCCACTGGCATTCTTTAAAACAGCTCCCTAGCGTGTAAGTTATCGCCAGCTTGCACACTAGCAAGTATTGAACACAATGTTGAATCACCTCTAATTCTTTCAAAGAATAGGAAGTAACAATTAATTGAGAATAATTTTAAAAAGATTACAGTAATTCATCAGCTAAATGGACAACAGAATTGTTGGGAATGTATATTATTATACATACATATATATGTATATATATTTTTTTCCTACAAGTATAACCTCCATGTATCCAATATATGCCCTACTCCATGGATTACATAGCTTAGCAGAGTACTCTTCTTTTTATGTAAAAACAGAAGGAACCTTTTTCATAAACTCCATTGAGTTAAAGCTGTTAAAAATAGCATACCCAGTTTTCCAAGCCTGTGACCCAATCCATTTTATGAGAAGTAAACAGCCAAGCAGTCAGTGAGATTCCCAATAGGAGGTAGATGGAAGGAGCAACCTACTGGTAAAGTAGCCAATTACTGTTCGATGTGTGTGCCCTGTGTCTGTCACCCGCACCCTGCTGAGCCTCTGCAAATAGAGAGACACTGTAGCTTTATTAGAATATGCATTTCTCAAGTATCTAAGTCCCTGAGAAGATCACTCTTAAACCATACATCTTCCTATTGGTTGGGACAGAATGGCTCAACTTAACATTTGAAAACCAGCATCCCTCCTCTTGGGTGGGGGTGAGTCATTAAAGATGCATTCATCCCCTGGAATTGTTTATCCATAGAGGCTATGATCTGCATACCCACACAGAAGTGGTTTGGGGTTTCTGAGTGTGTATTCATAGATGTTAAACAGCTTGAGAAAATCCGGTTTTCTATACTTCAAGACGATTGGTATCAAGATTAAATCCTTTGATATATGGTTAAATACTTGTTTTATACAGATTAGACACAAAGCAATGATTTCAGCTCACAATCTCAGGAGACATGGACACATTGGGGAGTCTGTTTTAAATTTCTTTCAGAAAAACTACATAAAGCTAAGAAGCTGCCCCACTTTGTTATGAGGTAAAGATGTCAACCTAGGTATGGTCTGATGTGCAAAAGAGACCCTGAAACTTTTAGCGCTATTTGTTTAGATTTAGACCTCAGTTTCTTGGGGACTAAGCAATGTGAGCTGAGCTACACAGAAAGGAATGATCATAGATCGGACCACAAATCACTTTTTCCCCCCAAATCCTCAGGCAGCTATCCAGCGTGTGTTTATATGCCAGGCTCTAAACATGGGAATCCAGAAGTGAGTGGAATATGTCAGCCTTCATGGATTCACTCTCTGTCTCTGTATCGGTCATCATGGTCTCTAACAGTGACCAGAGGAATACCACAGGCCTCAAACGCCTTCAGTTCACTAAACAGTTGAGAAAAAAACCTTTATAATAATTTGATATAAACCTTTGTCTTATCAAAAGATAACGTTAACCACACTGACAGTAATATGAGATGCCAGGAGGGAAGGGCCATGGATCTGTTAAGTGGCAATCAGCCCCAAATGTGTTGATGTCAGCCTGGCCTAAAGGGAGTTTCCAGAGCAACACAAAACCATGAGTTGCTGGACCCATCTTTGATTTTATCAGCTACCTCTGTGACTATAGGACTTGGTTGTTCTGTTTTGTCTTTTGTTGTTGTTGTTCTGTAAAAAGAGAAGTAAAAAGAGTTAAGATTCAGGAAAATCATACTACGAAGGAAAAAGCAAACGTTTTGGCTTAAGCTAATTCAGTTTCTTCCAGTTCCCTGTGACTCACCATGCTTCTCCAAACCTTGAGAGCATTCTGTACGAAAGCAGATTTTTGACCTCCCCTAGTTATCTTAAAGCCAAAGTTTGAATTTTATACATTATAGAATAAGTGTTTATATGCCACATATGATCTACACACACTGACAGAAGAGATAATAGATGTCTGAGTACATGTTAACTATCCCTAGGGTTTCCGCTCCTTGGCATGTTTTAATATGTAGAAAATACGTAATTTAACATCTGGCCCACTGACCAAAGTCACATAGGTGATGGAGTGTTGAGAAGAATATACCAAGTCGTAGCTGGGTTAAAAGAAGGAACTCTGATGTCTTAGAAGTAAACGTTTGCCGGGCGGTGGTGGCGCATGCCTTTAATCCCAGCACTCGGGAGGCAGAGGCAGGCGGATCTCTGTGAGTTCGAGGCCAGCCTGGTCTCCAAAGCGAGTTCCAGGAAAGGTGCAAAGCTACAGAGAAACCCTGTCTCGAAAAACCAAAAAAAAAAAAAAAAAAAAGAAGTAAACGTTATTTTAACTAACTACAAGTCTACTTACTAGATGTTCAGATGAATCCCAAGAGCCTCATAGGAGATTCTCATAGGAAGATTGTTGCTTTTGTCCCCTCCCTGCCCCCCATCTCATTAAGTACCTCATCGACCTATGCATATTACATATCTCTGAACAAAGAGATGTCATGGCAAGAATTTGTGACAGCTGGTCCTGCTCCCTCTGCCCTTGGCAATTTTTAGTTAAAGAAGAAATAACCTGAATCATTTTTTTCCCCTTGAATCACTTAATATTTTATGTTTGCCACAGAGGAAGTAGAGATGTGGGATGGTTATCACATCCGACTAGATGGGGTAAGAGTGGGTAGAGGTAGATGGAGGCCTGTCCTTTTTCTCTTGGCAAGACAGAATAAATTGTGAGCTTACCTGTCCAAGATCCAGGAACGTACAGGTTCTACAGTAAATAAAGACAGTGCTCAGGTTCTCAAGGTGGTACCTGGGAACTAAAACTGCCTCCCTCTTACCTCTAACACCGGTACCTTTGTTTCCTCCGGATGTCTCTCTCTCTACTTTCTACTTCCTACTTACAATAATGATTTGTTTGAAAAGAAGCAATAAAAAGATTTCCCCCCCCCTTAAGACTTAATGAAAGCTATCTCAAGGTTTAATGGATTCTGTGTGTCAATAGCTGGTAGAGGGTCTAAGATCAAAATGCTTGTATTGGAAAAGAGCTATCAAATTCTTTTTGATTTATAGGACTGGTAATTTTTATCATATCATTACTATGTGGGACTTAATAAAAATCTAGCATTAATATTTCATGATTTACCGCATTTCTGGTGCTATGTTTCATTCTTATAATCAAAATCTTCTAGTGGGTTCTAAGGATGCCTCTATCATTGATCACATAGACAGCTTTATGACACAGTACCAAATAAGTAATTGAAATGGGTATCACCACAAAGAATTTCCCCATTTCAGTACTATTTATAGAGACATTTATAAAAATACATGCACCATTTTATATTGACAACAGAGCACCTTAAATCATTACAGCTCCATAATGATTTCTTCATTGAGTATATTCTTTTTAAATTCACTCTCTGTGAAATAAGTTTTATCTTCATGATGACTTGGAGTCTTTTTTCTCATATACTATGCTGTGTATCTAGAGAGAGGTTGAGTACGGCTCTTAACAAACAGTTATATTTTTTTTTCTGTCCACTCCTAGAAGCCATTCATTTAGGACTTAACATGTACAAATAGAGATTAGATGTACATGTGAATCTAGCCTACATTTAAAAATGGATTGTTTTAATAATACCAGTTTGACTATTAGGGAAAGAAAACAAGTGCCGTATTTTGGAGTTTCTGTTGGCAGGGTGATGGGGAGAATGCAATGAACTACATTTTAGTAACACGAGGAAGTATAGCATCTTTGTCTGGTAAAAATATAAAATTCACAACCTTGAGACGTTTAAAGGGCAAAAGGGGAATGTCCACTTCACGTCTCTGCTTGGAAGTAAAAGTGACCATTACCTGGTTTAGCGGTGATACATTCCCAAGTGTGAATTAACAGAGGTGGCAGTGCTGGAATGGCCACCGGGTTCGTGGTTTTACTAATTATCTTTTAAATTATTTATTCTTTCCCAAATTAGCCTACAAGGTATTAGATATCATTATGACATTCTTTAACAAAGCATATTTAGTATATTCTTCTTCTATGTTTTACCTGGCATGATGGCACATGCCTTACATCCCAGTACTTGAGAGGCAGAAGTAGGTGGATCTCTCTGAGTTCGAGGCCAGCCTGGTCTACAGAGTGAGTTCCAGGGCAACCAGAGCTATGTAGAGAAAAAAAAAAAAATTGTTCTACGTCTCGCCTCTCTGATCCTTCCTTGTGCCCCCCCCCCCAGTCTGTTTTCTTCTTTCATCTTCATTGTGTCCTTTTGCCCAATTTCCTCTTGTAACACGAATCTTAACAGGTTTTATAATTAAAAAAAAAAAAAAAAAAAAAAAAAAAAAAAAAAAAAAAAAGCCCGAGCCAGACATTGGGCTGAAAGCTGAAAGATCAGAGAAACAGAACAGCCAGCCACTAGCTTACCTCTACAAAATCCTCAGCCTCAAGAGAGCAAGATCCTGTTTCCTCACACCTTATATATCTTTCTGTGTCCTGTCATATTACTTCCTGGGATTGAAGGCGTGTGTCACTACTGCCTGGTTTCTGTTTCTCTCATGTAGTCCAGTGTGACCTTGAACTCATCCAGACAGATCTCTGCCTCCCAAATGATAGGATTAAAGGTTTGTGCCACCACTGCCTGACCGCTCTGTCTAATTTAGTGGCTGGCTCTGTCCTTTGATTCCCAGGTAAGGTTTACTGGGGTACACAATATATCACTACATCCTCTATCCTTTTTTCACCCATTTTGTATCCTCCCTTGGTCTCTTCTACTTTTTTAGGCTTTAGCCACATTTACAACCACACACACACACACACACACACACACACACACACACACACACACACTCATGCACATGTCTCTTTTTTAGCTTGGGTAATATCGCTTAATATTATGCTTTCCAAGTTAATTCATTTTCTGAATTTCAGATTTTTATTTTTCTTTACAGCTTAATAAAAGTCAACTGTGCATATACTACATTTGCAACTTGCCTTTACTTTTATTAAAGACATATACTATATATACTAAAACCCTCCTAACCCTGACACATAACCCTTCATCTCAGCATTGAAGATGTCTTGACCTCCATTCCAAACAATACCACTTGTAAGATGACATACTGTTTCACAGCTGATTCACTAGTGTTGGGTTGGGCCTTTTTATCTTTGGAAGACCGAATATTAAGTAAATGAATGTACCATAGAGAAATGTGTGGAACCTACCCCATCCATATGCCTCTGAGTGGTTCACAATGGAGTAATCACTGGCAAATTGCACTCAATTGAGAGCTCCTCAATTGCCTTGAAGGAACTGAGAGAAACTAGGTCAAAAGCTTAATAGAACTGCTTTTCCTGCCCTGCACTTAGCATCAGTGCTGTGCTTTTTCTTGCTCTTACAAAGCCATAGAAGGGTGGCTATTAAAATGTTCCTTATATTAGGAGAAGATAGCAATGTATAACTATCACCTAGAGGATATGCATCTAATGAGAAAAAAATTGAACTTTAAAATATGAATGATGAAGTTCCAGGACTCATGTACAAACTCTAAAACTCCCCAATTAAGAGCAAGGCATATTCAATTAAACGTAGGAACACTAGCACTGTTTAATTTAAAATCTACAGTTATAATGATCCGGCAGAGACCCTTGTTCTTTCATTTATAGCATACATTTTAACCCTCTTCTTAGAAGTATTGCTTTGGCCCCTATAATTTTAACACCCACATTACCTGTCTTTGTGGGATTTTCATGCTGGTAGAATACACAGAAATAAAAAAGAAAACAAATACATAATTAAAAGTAAACATCGAAAACGTTATAAAAAATGAAAGGCCTCAATAAAACATTGGGTCAGATAGAAGACCCAATTTACCAATTGAGTTGGTTCTCAACCTCCATAATGCCGTGACCCTTTAATGCATTCCCTCATTTGTGGTGACCCCCAACCATCGAATTATTTCATCACTACTTCATAACTATAATTTTACTACTGTTGTGAATCATAATGTAAATATCTGATATGCAAATCCTGTGGAGGGGGGGGTCCCAACCCACAGGTTGAGAACCACTGACTTAAAGGAGAGCTACGGGGCTAATAGAAGAAAATGGACCGGAAGGTGAGCCAGAGTTAAAACTGAGACATGCATGAGCTCCTGTCTGACTAGTCACAGGGTCTCACACTCAGTTGAGACTAACCTCCCAATCCTTGTTCTCTACCCCACCTTAAAGTTCCAGGATGATGAGCTAGACGCTCTTCTCACAGAGTCTTCTAAGATAATAGGCAATGTGACAGAGCATTGTTCTATCCCTCATGGGCACCATTCCAGGTCGTAAGTCCACTGGTTCCGCACGCAACCCTTTACCCCCAATGACTGAACAAAAGACAAATCAGAAACTACAGTGGTGTGTTGAGAAGCAAGTCCTTGTTTTCTGAAGTCAATTTACAGAAGGCTTACAAGGGTTTATTGATTGAAAATATCACAATCACTCCTCAGGGCGCACTTCTCTGTATTACCTCTTCCATCCTTGTTCTTCAGAAACAAGCCTTTCTGTTATAGATTTGTCTCCATGATGGATACTCATGTAGATCGTGGCAAGGGGACCAAGAAGTTCTCTAAAAGTGTGGCCTTAAGATGTTTGCAGCATCCCTCAAAACTAGCTTGGTTGCTAGAGACAAAGCACAATGCTCCATATGAGAATCCCTGATCATTTGAGAAGGATAGATCAGCCTGACCTGTCAGAAAGAGGCATTGAAAGATTCCTTTGGTGTATTTAGCATCAGAAGTTTTTTAAAAAAAAAGTTCTGAAAACATGTATTTTCTTTTGTTGGTACCTTAATGCCAGGATCTGTGTTACAAAAGGGAAAACCTGCATGCTGATCTCATTGCTTAGTTTTGCCTCCATCCTTTTTTAATTTTTTGCTACTGAGCTACAGGTCAAATTCCTTGTGTGGTCTCTTCAAATCACCACAGACAGACACACATATGAAGTAAAGTATCTAGACAGATATTTTATATATATATATATATATATATATATATATATATATATATATATATAATACTTGTTTTATACTATGTGGTTAAATTTGTATTTATAGAATGTAAAGTATCAACTAAAAAAGAAAAATATTAGTTATTAGTTTTTAGAGTTCTTGAAAACCTCTTAACCAAGCCCATAAAATTGCATATGACAACAAAAAATGTTTTGTTTCCTGATCTACAATAAAAAAACAAAACAAAACAAAAAAACAACTTTCGTTGTTTTGTTTAGTTTTTCTTTCCATTTCTCTTAGTTGTAATTCCCTTTGGAGCGTGCAACAGATTCATGGGCACAACTCATCATGATAAATCCAGCCGTGGTTCTACCATAGAATGTGTGAGGTGTTTTTTTTTTTTTTTTTTTCTCTCTTGACATTTCATTTGCATAGCTTCCCTGTCTGCAGAAGAGGATGAAATAATTGCTAAAAGAACACAGTTCAAAATATAATAAGGCCTGAAAACTTTGTGAGAATTGAAGCTACAGAAAGGTCAAACAAGGGATTTGGGTTTGCCTAAAGCCACTAGGCTAAGAGAGAAACAAAGAAAAAATAATTTTTAGGGCATCCTTCCA
>NW_023505727.1:0-31274 GCF_004664715.2 Peromyscus leucopus | reverse complement strand
GGAGACCCAGTGACATCGGTGAGGGAATGACATGGGTGACAGGAGCGCAGTGAGCACATGTCACCTAGGGTTAGATATGATTTGAGCTGCAGTGCAGGACTCGGGCCTGGGTGCCTGTCACCCACATGAAGTAACAAGGGCAGCAGGCAAGGCAGGTCACAAGGCTCAAGGCCAAGATCCTGACTCTGGGAGACTTATCTACCTTAGTCTGTTCAGCCACCTTGCATGGAGGCCTCCTTCTCAGGCTCTGGGATGGAGCTCACCTGTTCTCCTGCCTCCACCACTAGCCACCCACTAGTTCCTCCAGGCAGGATCACTTCTCTATGTGAGGAACACCCTGTGGGTCTCTGCACGTGAGCATGTGTATCCTTTAAACAGCTACACGAGGGCCTGGAAAGATGGGTCTCAGCAGTTAAGGGAGCTCATTGCTCAGGCTCCTCGTGGTTGGTTGGGCAGCTCTCAACCACTGTAACTACAGCTCCAGGGGATCCAACAGCCTTTTATGGCCTTGCTGGGCACTCATATGCATGTGCACACATACTCACTCCAACATATCAATATACTATTTTTTTTTAAAGGCATTTGATGCTATGTATGAGGCCTGTTTCTGCCACTCTCACCAAGATGAGCATGGTTCATGTGCTGATGACCATGTGTTTGGTGTTCGGCCCCAGCCAACGTTAAAGTCACATGATAAATTGAAAGGTAAAAGGGAGACAGACACACAGAGAGACGGACAACCCCACAGAGGCCTTGCACCTGGAGTGCAAGCATAGGGTGAGGGTGGGTGTCTCAGACTGGCCGATGCCATCTGGTTGTGGGGCCAGTTAAGACTCGGGCCTTTGTCTGAGGGCATCTGTCACCTCTGAAGGGCACTGTATGCCTCCTTCCTCCTTCCAGCATTTTCCAAAGAGCAGCCACAGCTGTTCTCAGAGCAGATTTATAACCCAGCTTCTTCGTTCTGGTCCCAGAGCCATCTTATTGTTTATAAGAACCTTCCTAGGGACCAACCAGGAGCTCATTATTCCTTCCTAACTCACCCCATGACCTTGGAGGGGTCCCACTTTCCTGCAATACTTCTGTCTGTCCACTTCCTTGCCACTAAGACCTTGAGATCTGATGTTCTCCTCTGTGGAGGCCGAAGTCCTGGCTGGTCTGGGTACTCGGGACTGCCCTGCAGTGTGTCTCTGGAGGCATTTGCCTGCAGTTGAACAGCAATGTTCTCCCTTGATACTGGCTTCTGAAAAAAAATACACCTGGGCTTCCTACCTGATCCCGGCAGTGAATGTAATTTGGTAGAGTGTAGCTTCAGTTTTATTATTTGTGTTATTTATTACTGAATATGGAACCTAGGGCCTTGGGCATGCTAGGAAAGTCCTCTACGGAGCTCCATGCTCAGGCCCTGTGTTCACTTTTTTAATTTTGATTCAGGGTCTCATTAGCTGACCCAAACTCACTGTGTAGCCAGGCAGACTTTTGAACTTGGGATTTTTGTTTTTCCCTCATTCTCCTGAGAAGCTGCAGGGAATCAGCCTTAGGCACTTGACCTACTCTTTGCTGTTTCTCTACTGCATCTCTACCCTCTTTCTCTGCTTTAGGAGTGTGGGCTGAGAAGATGGTAGTTGGTAACCGCTGAGGACCCACTGGGCCCTGGAGACTTTCTGGGTGATGTTGACAGTAATACTGTCAGATCCCACCACTGAATGCTTAATGCCCAGCTTTTGACCTGCCACTCAGGAGAGACCTTCCTCCATTTCCTGTTGTGGCTAGGATTTTCCTAAAAATCAGAGCAAGCCTCGATAGGAAGTGGAGGCTGGGGACACGTGGCTGCAGGTGGTGTTCACCAACACAAAGAAGGCAGGCTGCTGGGTGCAGAATCCGCCTGTCCTCCTGGAAAGGAAGGAGATCATAGGAAGATGGTACCACTGAACTACCCATACGCAGCCTTGCAAAGCAAAGCCTTTCTGCAAGACTAATAGAGAGTCAGAGCTCATGGTGTGCACGTCACAATCGGTGTTCTGCTTCTTCCCCTTCCCTCACAGAGTGGCCTGGACATTGCACAAAAGACCGTCCAATGAGACCCACTTAGTGGCACAAAAGCTGCCAGCCCGGCTCAGGGTCCTTGCTTGAGAAGAGCTGTGAGTCCCTCCTCTGTCTCCTCAGATTTCTTCATGGACAGAAGGAATGCATAGGGTGTTTCTGGGATCAGCTGTTATTTTAGGTTTGGAGAGCGCTGCAAGATTGAACTTAGGCCTTGTGTATGTTAGGCAAGCACTCTACCACCGAGCTATGATCCAAACGTTATGGCACTTATTGATAGAGTTAATAGTGACGGCCAGAAACAGTTTCCTTTCGGACTGTTCCTCCTGTACCTGTTTGAGAACTGTAGCCCAAGCAGACTTTTCAAGGGCAGTCTGGATGTTTTGGTTGAAACCTTTGTGGTGTATATGTATGTGCATGTGTGTATGTGGTATGATGTGTGCATGCCTATTCACGTGTGTACTGCTGTCCATTTATGTGCTTGTGCATCTATAGGGCAGAGGCCGATGTTAGATGTATGTCTCCCTCAAGCACTCTTTGAGGCAAGGCCTCTTACTGAACGTGGAGCTCACCCGTTACTAGGTGGGCTGGTGAGTGAGCTGTAGGTACCCCCCCCACCTCCCCAGAACTAGGATTACAGGTTAGCTGCACCAGCTTTCTATGTGGGTTCTGGTCCTCACACTGGCACAGCACTTTGCCAGCCGGGGCAGCTTCCCAGCGCATAGCTGAGGACCTTTAACAAAAGTAAAATGGGAGATGTGGGGGCTTGGGGTACCCTGGCTTCACCATGAATTACCATGTGGGTGCTTTGCCATGCTGTCTGCGGTCCATATAGATGATGGTCCCTCCTCTGAGACTGTCAGGACACTGTGCATGTTAAGGCTGAGGTGTGCCACCTCCTTCAATCCCAGGCAGCCTCGGTGATGCCTGCTTTATGGTCAGAAATGGGGAGGGGAGCAGCTGGGAGTTGGCTTTCTACCTTCCTTTGATCTTTTATGTCCAGGTGACTAGTTCTACTGAACAGAACCCAAATTCCAACCTGGATATCCTTGGGACTCCAGTATGCTCATCAAGGGCTGGCCACAGACCCAGGTGAAGACCCTCCCCTGTCCAGGGGAGAAAAACTAAAGCCTGCCTGAGCTAACTGAGCTTTTGTAATGGTACCATTCCATGGAGAATGAGTTCCCAGAGCGGGATCGGCATTGCAGATCCACAGCGGAGGAGGGTGCTGGCCGCTGACCTGCTTCGGCTGGCTGCTGATTAACTTCATAAGGGTTTCCCCCTGGTGTGTGTGAGGGCAGCCCCTGACCCGGGCAAAGTCTCAGCTCACCGTGTGACCTTTACAGAGTGGCAGGCTGTGTCCCCTCTGGGTCTCTGGAATAATAAATCATCGAGGGTTGGTGAGAGACGAGGCCACGTGAGGAGTCAGAGGACAAAGAGGGGCAATAAATCTAGGGTCAGTTTTCTTTTTTTTTTTTTTTTAAAAATTTTTTTGTTTGTTTGAAGCAATTTTCATGCAATGTAATTGTGATCCAATGACACAGATACCAACATCTGGAATTCTACTATCCAAATCCCTGTCTGGCCTGTTTAGAAACAGAATGTTAAGCAGCCCTGTTCTTTCCCACTCAGGGGCAGACAGCAAGGCTTGGGGGGGGGGGTGAGAGTGCTGGATCCTCATTGGAGGATACCCCAAGGAGAGGGCCATCCATCAAGTCCCTGCCCCCTAGCCATGACAGTCCAAAGATTCCCAAGACCACAGAGGCCTGGGAAAAACCCTCCCCCAAACAACCTGGGTCTGAGAAGCTCCCCCAAAGAAGTTGGAGGCGACAAATATTTGTGCTTATCTTTGTATTCCAGTGCCAGGTCAGAATAAGAATTCTAGACCATGAGTGTGACATTATTGTGATTTTTGCTGTTTCTGTTCTGAAAGTTGCTCTTAGGATCAGAATCTCGGTGCATAGAGGGACTGTAAAAGGCAGAAAGGTGCCCAGGGTCTCTGTTCTCAATAGCTCTTTGTATGTTCCTTGCTGTGGGTTTAGGAGCTCTGTCTTATTTTAAAATTCTAAAAGTCATTTTCAGAGCCTCAAGGCAGTAGTAGAAAGTTGACTCCCTCCTCCTCCTCCTCCTTTTTTTTTTTCTCTTTACCTTCCCCCTCTCTTACTTAGTTTGTTCCTGGCTGGCCGGGGTCTCTTACTCCACCACAGAGCCACAGCCCGGCCCTTTTGCTTTTGATGTTGAGACAGGGTCCATCTTAAGTTACCCAGGCTGGCACAAACACACTTCGTAGCCTTGAATTGAAGCAGTCTAACCTCGGCCTCCTGAGCAGAGGATGACCAGCACCACCAAGCCCAGCTCCCTACCCTCTTAGACCCTTCCATCTGGAAAACCCCAAGTGTGTTCACGTTCCTGAGTTGATAAACAAAGAAAAAGCTAAATTAACAAAAGTGGAATGGTAGAAACTGCCCTGGAACCATCCTCTCAGGCACCAGGAGAAGCAACCCAGGCATTTCCTTCCAGTGTCTTAGAGCCGAGTGCCCTTCCCGGGAGGAAGAGAATCCTTTTGAGTGTGATTAATCCAGAGTTGTTAGTTTTAACTTTTGATAGTTTCCTTCTTACCACTTAAGCTTCTACTTTCTGCCTTGAAGGCCCAAAGGCCAGCAGAGGGGCTCTAAGGCGTTTTCGCAAACACTCAAATCAAACAAAAGCCGGAGTTTCAGAGCTCACCTTAGCACTGTGAGCGAGGCAGGCGCGGGGATTAAAGGACGGCTTCAGGTGTCCAGGACTGCACGGCTGCTGCCTTCAGACCAAGGCCCACAGACTTTTAATGGCCGGATGCTTATCTAGCCAGAATTCATTCTGATGTGCATTTTACAAGCCACTGGTCAAGATATAAAAGTAGTTTAAGCCCCGAAAAAAATTACTGAGGGCAGGCATCGAACAGTTTGTAAATCCATAGGATTTTATGCCTTGGGGAGTACAAATCCTTTTCTTTAGATAATGTAAATTGGGCAGAAGTCATAAATAGGGAAATAAATACCATCGTGATCCAGCTTCCAGCACAGGCAACCGCAGACAGACTAGAAATCAGCTACCACTGTGGCTGTCGGGGAACTCTGTGACAGACCTTGCAGGGCCAGGCGTTCCTTGGGGGTCTTTCTGGTTTAATAACCTTTTTCTTACTTGGCATCTTTATTGAGAGCTTGCCAGGAGGCCAGAGCCACCCCCATTCCCAGAAAACTCATTTTTGGGGTGCCGGGATTTGGACAAGGGCTGTTTCGTTTTCCATTCTCTGGTCAGGGCTGGAATGATTGTTTTATTTATTTTATACGTTTTCCTTGGAATGTCTACCTGTGGCCGCTGCCCTGGTTTGGCGGCCTCTTGATTTACAGTGGCTATAAACATTCCAAAGTACACACGTCAGTTAAATAATACCATAACATTATACAGTTACAATTCTGTTATAAATGTGCCGACAGTGCAGAATAAAAAACAAAACAAAAAAAACCTGGCATTTTCTGTGCCTCCTCCCCAGCCCACCCTCCTTCCTGCTGCCCTACCCTGTGATGTCTTTGGAAGCCACTGGCTCTGTGGAAAGAGGGCAGACTTCTAAGTTTCAGTCCTGGAGTGGCCTCACCACCTCCCAGCACCTCCTCCAGAAGCCGTGTGCCCAGATACACACGTTATTCACTTATTCACTGACCCCAACAAGCATGCCATGGTGCATATCCACATGAACACACATACACACAAACAAACATAAAATACACATCCTTACACACTTACACACATACATACTTACACACACAAATGTATATACACACATGTATATGCATCCATATACATATATCCACACAAATGCATATATACATACATATATACACATACATATACACATACAACCACATACACATATATACATACACACATACATATATATACACACACATACACACATATATACATACACACATACAAACACGCATATATATACATATTATATACATACACACATAGACACACACATATATACACATACATACACATACATACATTCTCACACGCAGTGATGCTCATAATCATGTTTTTAAAAGATGTGTGAAGCTGAGCCTGATGGTTTCTCAGGAGGCAGAGGTGGGGGGGTGTCACAGGAACTTTAGGAGACCCTGAGTGGTGGCTCATGCCTGTCATCCCAGCACTAAGGAGAGAGAGGTAGGAGGATTGGAAGCTCAATGTCATTCTGCGTTACATGGTAAATTTGAAGCCATTCTGGGATACATGAGGCTCTGAATGAAAAACAAATTAAATAAAAAGTAAAAAAGGGCTTGGGCATGCAGCTCAGTGGTAGAGCACTTGGGTTGCGTGGGCCACGCCCTCGGTTCAGTCTTTCCTAAGCGTGTGTGTGTGTGTGTGTGTGTGTGTGTGTGTGTGTGTAACAGCAGCAACAACGGGGTCGTGCTGCCGGACGGATGGAGAGACACTGCTCTTCCACAAGCGTTTGCATTTTCTTTCCATCCAAGTTCACATTTATTCACTCCTTGGTGCTTTCCCAGGAGAAGTAAAGTTGCAAGATGGCAGCAAGAAGGACCCTGGGAGATGACCTCCCTGTCTCCACCCATTGCTTTTTCACCAACACAGACAGACAGACAGGTTTGCTTTTCCTCAAAGATGCTAAAGAGGGAAGGAAGAAAACCTGCCTGGACCCAGCCATTTGCAGAGATTACCAGATCACCAGAAAGACCACCTTTGCCTTCCATGGACAATTATCAAGAGGAGAGTCCCACAGGTCACTTCACTGAAAACACAGCATACACAAAGAAAGACTTTATATAAAACTGACCAGAGTAGAAAAGACCCCACTACTGAGTACACTTCAAGAACAGCAGGGAAGGCTTCGCCGAACGAACAGCTGGCTCGCAGGCGTAGCTCGCAGGGCCTTTTCTTTGGAAGCTATCCCCCTTGCAGGTTGTGTCACCCAGAGATGCTGGCCCAGCAATGAGGACAGTCCTGACTGGTTGGCGCCTGACTCTGGACTGGGATGCAGTGCTGTAGGATCAGCATTGGTTAACTGATTGGCAGGGCTCGGTTGGGTTTTCGGTCTGTTGGACAAGAGGCCATGTTTTTCTTTGACGGTGTTGTGAAGGATGCTTCCTGGACTCATCTCATTTGGGGTAAAGTTCTTGTGATGGACTTCTTCCCTCTTCAGTTGCTCACTCATGGCCTTCTCACTGTACCAAGACTCAAAAGCCAGGTATTGTTACCTATTTCTGCCATCCCAGAACATGGAGAAGTGCAGGCAGAGGAGCCAGGGCCAGCCTGGGCTAAAACAACTGTATAAGGTCAGAAAGTCAAGCCCAGAAACCCAACAGCTTGGGTTCTCTCTTCTACAAATCCCAACTAAAAATCTTTTGTATTTCACTTGAACCACACAAAAGCCAGCAAACTAGAAAGGGACTTTTTAGGGAGAGGGGGCATTTGAATGGAGGGAGGGGAGAGCAGATTATGTGTGAAACGAAAGTAAAGAGATAGAAAATGAAGAAGCAGGAAGGCTTAAGCAGGGAGGGGTGTGGGGATATGGAGGGAATCGTGGTGAATGGGAGGGCTAACCCAAAGAAAGGGGTCATGACAAGCCACTTGGAGGCTTGATGATTCACAAACCAACACAAGACGGCAGCAATCGGAGGGACAGTAGAACAGATGTGAGATGAAAGAAGGGAGGACAGCAAGAGTTAGAGGGTTAAATGGGAGTGGGGGTGGGAGGGTGAGGAAGAGAGGTGGTGGTAATGGGTGGGTTAACCAGAACTAGACTTGTTTTAAAAAGCCCCATGGAAGCTCACTATTTACTAAGACAACTTAAAAAAGAAAAGAAAAGGAGTTCGGATGGAATTAGTTTGCAGGGGTGGACAGTGTCATTTACAGAAGACATGGGTTATTAAATGAAAGCCACAGTACAAGGCATGAGAGAGCACCTCGTGAGTTATTGGTCATGAGGTCACAGAGGTGGCCAGAACAAGACAGGCTATTGCCATTACCCTTTGCTATCCATATAATTACAGGATAAAACCCCGAAGACACCACGCACTTTGGCTGTAAGACACAGAGAAATTATAGGGCTGGAGAAATGGCTCAGTGGTTAAAAGTACTGAATGTTTTCCCAGAGGACCTGGGTTAAATGTTGAGCACCTACACGGTGGCTCACACATCTCCAGTTCCAGGGGACATAGCGTCTGTCACCACTCTGAGGAAGTGGGACCTGGGAGAATGGAGCCTATGAATGGGGTGGACTAAAGTCTCATGCCATAGCCAACTTTATTCAGAGCATCAGACAATTTATACTTTGAGGGTTAAGGAAGGTCTCATGAGTAAAGTCCACATGAGGTTCAGGCTACAAACATTCTGAATAACACTATCAAGGGGCAGTGGTGGTCGGAAGCAAACCCACTCCCATCTCCTACACCTGGCAGCGGCAAGAAAACACCTTCTGAGGCAGTCCCATGTTTTGAAGAAACAGGTCACAGGACTCTTGTCCTGTTTTCTTGGAGTGTTCTCACAAGTACTCAGAATTCTCCTCACATAGCACCGTTCCTGGACCATGTTCCTACAAACTCCCTCTTCTAGCCTCTGAAGGCACCAGGCACACACGTTGTACACAGACACACATGTAGTTACACATATAAATTAAATTGAATTGAATTAAGACATGTAGAAATCAATCTGAAACTAATGAAGAAACTTCATAGCTTTCATAGTTCCAGAAGTTGCTGTGCAGGGTGCTGAGGGTGGATGAGGACCCATGGCTTTGCCCACCACCGGACCTATGTGTAGCCTGAGTTTTTCCCGCCTGGCCCACAGTCAGGACAAATCTCTGCCACCCACCAGTCCCACAGCCGCTCAGACCCAACCAAGTAAACACAGAGACTTATATTGCTTTCAAACTGTATGGCCGTGGCAGGCTTCTTATTAACTATTCTTATATCTTAAATTAATTCATTTCCATAAATCTATATCTTAAAGTAATCCATTTCTACAAATCTATACCTCGCCACATGGCTAGTGGCTTATCAGCATCCTCACATGCTGCTGGTCATGGCGGCGGCTGCAGTGTCTCTGGTCATTGCGGCGGCTGCAGCAGCGTCTCTTTCTGCCTTTGTCCTTTTATTTCTCCTCTCTGCTAGTCCCGCTTATCTTTCCTGCCTAGCCACGGCCAATCAGGTTTTATTTATTAACCAATCAGAACAACTTGACATACAGACCATCCCCCAGCACAGCCAAGTGCAGACCATCTCAAACACCTGCACTCAGGCCCATGGTCCTAATCATCCTCTATACGGACCTGCTGGGTAACGCCACAAGGAACCCAAGAAGGGCTCCCACAGGACACACAAATCATCCCACAGCACCTATGTGCGGCAATGTGCACCTGCTGTGCAAGATGACGTCACAGTGGAGGGACAGTGCTGTGACTGCTCTGCAGTAACTGACCAGTTTTAGATTGGATTTAAGGCCTGCTCCACAGGAGGGAATTTCAGGCCTGGTATTGTAGCTGGAGTCATCTCCAGTCCCACTCAGACCCTCGTCCACTCAGACCCAAATAAATACACAGATGCTTATATTATTTATAAACTGTATGGCCAGTTAGCTTAGGCTTCTTGCTGTCTAGTTTTTATATCTTAAATTAACCCATTTCTATAAATCTATATCTTGCCACGTGGCTCATGGCTTACCAGTACTTTACATCCTGCTCCTTATGGCAGCGGCTGGTAGCATCTCCTGACTCAGTCTTCCACTTCCCAGAATTCTCCTCTCTCCTTATTCCGCCTACACTATACTTCCTGCCTGGCTACTGGCCAATCAGCATTTTATTTATCAATCAATCAGAGCAACATGTTCACAGCATTCCCAGCACTTTCCCTTTTCTTTTTTTCAAAAGGGAAGGTTTTAACTTTAATGTAGTAAAACTACATATAATAGAACAATTATCAAGCAAGAATTACAGTTACAATATCTAGTCTATTTATAATATCTAGTCTATTTATATTTGGCAAAATTAAAGAGGATATCCTACCTATCCTATATTTGTGAGTCTAATTCTCCTCTCTCCTTATCCTGCTTACACTATACTTCTTGCCTGGCTACTGGCCAATCAGCGTTCTATTTATCAATCAATCAGAGCAACACATTCACAGCATCCCCAGCATGGTATTGTAATCACAGTCAAAAGCCCATGGTTGGGGAGGCCATAGGCCTAGGGCAGAACCTGTCATTGTTATTGTGATAAAGGGTATGTTGTCAAATTGCCCTCTAAATATTTATGATTATACTAGTACCCTTGAGCTGTTCCAAACTTTGGCCCGAAAACCTTTTTTTTCAGTTGGCAGCAGCAATGGAGAGATGTCAAATGTTGACATTCTGAGAGCAGGGGACTCAGCTCTCCATCCACACTGGGACATCTTTATGAAGCCAGCACCAGCAAGGCTGGGGGAGCATGGAGGAAAGGAAGGTTCACAAGACAGTGGAAGCCAGAAAAGAGAGAGGAGTCCCATGAGGAGCTGGCTTCTGGACTTGATCTGGCTGTGGCCAGCATAAATTCAGCATAGCTGTGGTTACCTGAGCATGACCAGCATAAGGCACAGCTAGCCAAAGCCTCAGTATATGACGAATACGGTCTTCAGGCCCCAACACATGCTAAGGAGACACTGGCAGGGGAAGGTTTCAGAGAAAGGGGAGGAATCTTTGGGGGTAATGTAGTCTCCAACAGCAGACCTAGTATGTGCTAGAGACAAGCTACTTCGTGATGATGTGAAAGCAAAAAATCACTTGAGATAAACCATGCTTTAAACTCTTCTTTCTTTCTTTCTTTCTTTCTTTCTTTCTTTCTTTCTTTCTTTCTTTCTTTCTTTCTTTCTTTCTTTCTTTCTTTCTTTCTTTCTTTCTTTCTTTCTTTCTCTCTCTCTCTCTCTCTCTCTCTTTCTTTCTTTCTTTCTTTCTCTCTCTCTCTCTCTCTCTCTCTCTCTCTCTCTCTCTCTCTCTTTCTTTTTTTTTTGTCTTTTTCCAAACTAGCAATAGGAGGTGAATTTTCTTTTGTGGTGATGGATGTCAGAAATGGAGTGACCTACAGCCCCTTCTGTCCATGTGATCCCCAAAACAGCTTACACAGGCTGTGACCCCAGGGTTTGGGATATCTGGCTTTGTGTTTTCTCATCCAGTCATAGTTACAAAACTGTCCATCTTTGTCTCCTGCTTTTAGCTTCATTCTTCCTGCCTGGATTGTTCTAGTTAACATTCTGTAACATGTCACAGGCCTGGGCTTCCACATTCTGAGGCCCACGGTGCTGGCAGTGTTGTCAGGATATGACTGGAAGGTGGACATGAGCTCTGGTCTCTTCCCGATCCCAGGGGGAATGTCTGGGACTGCCTGGGGCTGCTTTTCTGCTCCTGCCTCATGACAGACAGCAGGCAGCTACTAGTGGAACGAAGGCCCAGGCCAGGATGTAAGCAGTGTGTGCGCAGGCTGGTGCTCCACCACTGCCCAGCACGTGCAGGCCTGTTTGAGTTGCCTCTCAAATGGGATCCGTGAGCTGTCTCCATGGCCACTCCTCCCAGGCTGACACCTTCCCATGCTGAAATGATGAGCAGTGTCCTAACAGGTTTATTCCATGCCCGTCCTTTCCTCTTCTATTTACCCCACTTTCTGTCTATCCTACCACCCATTCACTCATTCATTTTCCATCCATTTCTATTTACTCATCTATTTCTTCAGATACTCATCCCCCATCTTTTCTTCCTTCCATCCATCCATCCATCCATCCATCCATCCATCCATCCATCCACCCATCATTCCTTTATCCTTCCCTCTACCCATCTATACTTCTTGCATTCCCTGAATTTATTTTTTTATTTGTCTCACCGTGCATCTATCCATTCATCCATCCACCTGTCCATCTGCTCACTCAATAAAAGTTTATTGGCTTACAAGGAGAAACCCTGTCTCAAAGAACAACAACAAAACAAAAAAGAAAGGAAAGAAGGGAGAAAAAAGTTTATTGGCTTCTATGTCCCATGCACTGTTCTTCGTACATAAAAAGCAGAGGAGACTGCCTCTAAACAAACAGTAATTTTGAAATATCCCACTGAGGGAAAGAAAGGCTCTCTTGAAAGACAATGATATCAAGAGTCCACACAGAGAAGGTTTAGTTCAGCAGTGTGTCTCACTGGGGAGGTGATGAGTGGTTATAGAGATTATCTACACAATTTATTGCCAAACTGGGAGAGGCTGAGAGTCAGAGATGTACTATTAAATGTTGCAAGCTTTCCTGTTGGGCTATCTTTGGATCGCCAGCCTCCAAACAACGACATGGAGACTTCTTATTAATTATGGAAACTTGAACTTTAGCTTAGGCTTGTCCCCAACTAGCACTTATAACTCAAATCAACCTGCTTCTGTTCATCTGCTTTCTGCCATGTAGCTTTTCCCTTTTCCTCAGCACAGCACATCCGACATGCTCCGAGTCTGCTGGCGAAATTGTGCACCTAGATTTCTCTTCCCAATTTTTCTCTCTCTCTGCTTGGAAGTCCCACCTATATTCTCCTGCCTAGCTATTGGCCCTTCTTGCTTTTTATTAAACCAATCAGAAGGTGCCTTGACAAAGACACATCTTCTCATTGTACAAGAAGATCCCACAACAATTAAAATTATGTTACTGTTAAACAAAGCAGGACTGGCCTTGGTAAACTGAGGTGTGGTTACTTTCTATAAGAGGGGGTTAGGATGTGGGGAGAGAGGAGAAGAATGAACAGAGATGAGGAGATTATGGAGTGTTGGCATGAGTCAGTTTGGGGGATGGAGATTAAATGACCTAGAGTCTGAGGGGAATGCAGGGTTTGAGAGAAACTGTTAGTAGTCTTTCCTTCTGTGGTGATTCTGCGTGTGTGTGTGTGTGTGTGTGTGTGTGTGTGTGTGTGTGTGTGTGTGTGTATACACACACGCACGCATGCCATCTCCTCAGTATGGGGATTCATTGTCTGATTGTCTAATGGGCATGGACATCTTTGAATAAGTCTCCCTGAAGAGCTTGGGTCACCAGTATCTGAAGTTACTATAGAGGCACCTGAACTTCGGACTGTGACTGTCTCTTCCCTCCACTGGAGCCTGCTGAGGCCATGGACCTGTCTGCTTATCTCCAGCTCCAGTGCCCAGCACATGGCCAGCACTTGGCATGTGCTGTACAAGAGCTTTCCATAGGTAGGATGTGCATGCCAGCCCCAGAGTGGTTAATGTCCTCTCTGTGCCGCCTCAGAGGACCTGTCCTCTGAGCTCATGCTTCATTCGCATCCTGCTTTGTAGACTGGAGCAGCTGCTCCCCTCGGCTTATTTAATGTTGGAGTTTCATCTCCCGCCTCGCCTGGCTGGCCTGTCTCTGCCTCCATCAATTCTCGAAGGCCATCCAAAGAGCCTCGTGAACGCCATATTCACAGATGGCTCCTGGGACCTGCAGGCGGGTGCTGAGCGTCACACCTAATTGCTTGGCAGTTTGGGCTTTTCCATCAGCTCAGCAGGTTGGGCAGGGTCGTGATGAAAACTCCTGGGTCCCAGGGGACCTGTCCGATGGCTCCTGAGCTGGTCTCTTGGGGGGTCTGGGTGATTATGGCCAGTGTGGTTGAAATCACAGGCTGGAGAATCTAATTTTCTCCTGTTCCTACAGCCAGCTCTGCTGGCCTGGGAGAGGCCATGTTGACTTGTCCTCTGTTAATCCCCCTGTAGCCCATAGAGTGGGGACAACACAATGTGCACACACCACGCAGAGATTCACCAGGCCACACTCTGATCAAAGGCAGCTTGGGTTCTGAGAAGGCTTTGTAAGCAGGGCCTCTCTGGGCATCCTGGGGACTGTTGGATGAGCACTGCTTTTCCCTGTCTCATCAGCAAAATGGCTCAGCAGGTAAACACATTTCCCCCAAGCCTGGTGACCTGAGTTTGATCCCCAGGTCCCACGGAATGGAAGGAGAGAACCATCTCCTACAAAATGTCCTCAGCCAGGCCAAGTGTGCAGAATAAACCACTCAGAGACAGTTTTCCTTTCCATTCAACAAAGACCACAAAACAGAGGCTAAGGCTCTAATCTTGCATTCTAGAGGCTTTTGTGGCCATGGCGTGGCTGTGATTCTCTCCCAGAGACTGGAAACAAGGTTTGGCCCTGAAACCCTCCCATTACTTAAATCGCATGGTTTATGCTCCCAGAGAGGCCAGACTGAAGGCAGGTGCCACCCAGGGCTGGATGAGCCTAGGCTCAAGTTCAGCAGGACTGGCTGCAGGAAGTGGATAGAGAAAGAAGGGTGTGCCCGTGTGTGCCCAGTACCTGGATTACATGGGTGTTCTTCCAGCCTATGGGCTTATAGAAGAGAACCAGAGCCAGTGTCACCTGCCTGTATGAAAGCAACCACCAAACAAGTCCCCTGGCACCCCTACAGGGACCTCACCTCCACTGGACTCAAAACCCAGAAGCCTAGGACACAGGAACCTGTTTGGAAGCTTATATGCACCAGCCTCATGGACTCCAGAGCAGGGGAGGGAAGGGTGAAGAAGGGTCTGTGGGCTTTCAGGGTGTATTTAGCTCAGGCCACACCCAGTGTAACAAACAAGAGGCAGACAGGTACATGAAGCACAGAGTGAGATGTGGAGAGAATTGATTGCTTATGCCTAGAGGTAAAGGGACCCCTGATAACCAGATTTTTCTGGCTGTGATGGTTAATCTTCATTGTCAACTTGACTACATTAAAATCACCATGGAAACACACCTTCAGATGAATCTAAGAGAGTGGATGTTTCCAGATATGTTTAACTGGAGAGGAAAGACCCACTCTGATGTAGACGGCATCATTCCGGGGGCTGAATGAAAGGGAGAAACAGAAGTACCGGGGTCCGTTCTTCACTGCAGGTGCAAATTGACTAGTTGCCTTAAGATCCTGCTGCTGTGCCTTTCCGCCATGATAGACCTCGAGCCAAAACAAACCCTCCCTTTGCTAATTTGTTGTCAGGGTCCTGTCATAGCAAAGAGACAAGTAGCAGATATGCTTGGGCTTTAACAAAAGCTAGAAGTCAGAGATTTCCACAAGTTACCTCTTAATTTTACATTTTTATTAGTGGAGTCAAAAGAAAAACTATCTGAAGGCAAGATCAGGGCCTTTGTCTGAGGGCTGGACATGGCTCCTGGGTCAGGGGTGGAGGTCCTGGTCTGCCAGAGCTGAGGATGAAGGAGCTTGCCTCCGTGGACTTTGTGTCCAGTGCACCTTCAAATTGCCCTGTGTCCACTGCTGCAATCTGTGGGTCCACTTTCCTTCCCTGGGTCCAGACTCACACTGTTCCCTCGTCCCCCCCAGAGCAGGGCAAAGAACATGACAGAAGCTATAGGTTAGAACTGCTGCGAGGCCCTCAGAAGGTGGGGCTGGTGCCATGACTCAAGCAAGTTCTCATGGTGGCCACCTTTGCAGACTCGTCATCTATACTTTACAAATGAGGAAAGCAAAATGTGGCATGTTCCCAGGGCACAGCCAGGGGTCCTTGCTGTGGGATGTCATGTCTACATGAACAGATCCTCAAGACCTCTTCTTCCAGCTGGAAGCCTGGGTCCTCCCTAGGCAGTGAAGGTAGACCTGGCCTGCGGTGTCTTAGTTTTGTTCCCTGTTGCTGTAATAAAATACCCCGGCAAAAGCAATGTGAGGGAGAAAGGGCTTATTTGGCTCACAGCTCCAGCTTACAGTTCACGATTGCAGGGAAGTCAAGGCAACAGCAGTGCGAAGCCGCTGCCACATCACAGCCAGCAATGAGTTCATGCATACATGCTAGTGCTCGGCTTGATGTCTCAGCCCTTCTATTGTCCAGGACACCCTTCTTAGGGAATGGTGACATCCACAGTGGGCAGATCCTCCCACAAGAAGTAATGTAACAAAGATAGTACCTCACAGACATCCTCATAAGTCAGCTTTATCTGGATAGTCCCTCATTCTTATGTGGTTCTAGATTATGTCAAGTTGAAGAAGGTTAAAACCACCCGTCACATCTGGAAAGACCTCCCTGACTTTCAGGCAGTAGGGTTGAGTGGGTGGTACCTCTAGGTGTTGCAGACACCAGAATCTTCTGCGCTCCTCTTAACTTCCTTCTCCTGGCCTCCCCTTGAACATGGGTGGTGCAGTCCACCTTGAACTAAACGTGGGAGCCTGTTTGCCCACAATTCTACCTCCAGCCTATACAGCCCAGTGCCCAGTGTGCCCCTGCGATTGACCACAGAGTGCATGTCTTTACTTCTGCGTGTTGTCTGTGTTTGCAGGCACAGTACTGAATACTCCCCACGCGTGTTTATCTAATTATCACCCTGTCTCCATTTACTCTTGAGGAGCTTGCCAGAGGGCAGGGAGCTGGTTAAATGGGTGAAGAGGTTCCAGTCTGGCTCTGCCTGTTTCGGAAGCTGCTGCCCCTAGTTCTAACTCTCCCCATGGACCCCCACGGCAGGCAGAACACACACGGAGTGACAGTAACCACTCAGAGCTTTGTGCGCTGTGATGCTTCTCATAGCTTCATAACTCTGCTGCTGCTGAGGGCCTGAAGCAGCCACATGGTTGTGTTCCAAGGACAGTTCATTTATAAACTCTAGTGGCAGTGGGATTTGGTGTGTGGGCCTTTGTTTATGGCCTCTGTCTGCTGTTGAACAAAAGATACCACATTTCAAGATGTCCTGAAATGTGAGAAGCCACATCTTAAATCATTGAGATTTGATATTTGTTGAGTGGATGAATGAGTGGGTAAATGACAGACTTGAGTCATAAGGGAGAGTTTAGGGACAAGATGGACACCCCCAATGAGCTTCATGAGTACCTTCCCACAGGACTGACGTGGAAGGCTAGTCTCCATGTGCACAGAGGACAGCTCTTTACTTCAGTTCCATCACAGCTAACCAGGGAACGGGTACCTTGAAAGCCTGGCTATTGCCTTCAGGAAACTTCACAACATCTTCTAAACCCACCCAGATGTAAATCTGGTTCAAGAACTCAGAGGCACCAGGCGCCTCCGGTCCCCACAGATACTACCTAGGTCAGCCATGTAGAATTTCACAGGCAGGAACTCCTTGGTGCTTTATTGGCGCTACAAGTCAGAGCCTAGTTAATGCCTTCTATAAAGAGCCTTATTACATGGAACGCGGTATATTATATTCTCCACCGCACATCAGCTACGTGCACAGACTTCTCCCTGTGTCCCTGGGCCAATAAATTAGATTTAGATTACAAGGGAAGCAAGGCAGCCCAATGCATGAATACCTGCTGGCCGCTGCTGACTGAGATGTCTTGATTTAGACAGCTAAATGGCCCAGTGAAGAGGCCGGAGGGTGCAAGCTGCACAAGCAAGAACTTGGTGAGCTGGCTTCACCTTGGGCAAGCAGGCCAGCCAATGGGACATACTGGGCTAATGGGCGACTCAGATCCATGTCATGATCATTTCCTGAAGCAAAATCATCCCCAGCTCAACTGGCCATCGATTCCACTTGAACAGTATGGTCTGATTTTGGAGACTTCCAACTTGGGGTACTGCTATTTTTCAAGTGCAACCTGAGTTACTGCAACACCATGGCCTGGGTGGGACACTGGGAGGACTGTGACCAGCGATCAGTTTGGGCACACGGGACACAAGCCAGGACTGACATCAGGACTCTCCACTAAAGGTCAGCTTCACACATTTTAGGGCAGGCTCAGAATCCTGGGGTCCTGTCAGATTTCCAGGAAACTCGGAGTGGGCTCCACTGTGGGCTCCTGGAGGTGCCTCAACTATGCAGAGAATTTCACTGAGCTCATACACTGAAAGGCTATGTGGCTGCTTGCCATCTCTGCAGGGGTTAGCCTGGTGCAGGGGCTAGCCTGGTACAGCCTGACAGGCTCAGAATAAACTGGCTAAAGACACAACAGAAGGAAAATGGAAAGAAGAGAAGCTTCTAGAAAGAATCCAATAATATGTTAACAACTTCAGGAGATGGAAGTAAAAGGACCCAGAGACCCTTCCCCTATTCTGCATCCCCACACCCCTACCCTAAAAGCAGCCTTTGACCTCTGCTTATCCATGTGCACTCTTCACTGCGATGACCCTGCCATGGAACCAAAGGACCATGAGTCTGTCCCTAGAGGCCATGTACTGTTTTAAAATGCAAGGTGCTCTGATTTTTTTGGGTGGGGGAGGAGCTCTGGTTTTTTTTTTTTTTAATTTTTAAAAACAGGGTTTCATGTAGCCCAGAAAGGGCATTGAGCTTACTGTATTCCTGAGGTTGACCTAGAACTCCTGACCTTCCTGCCTCTGCTTTTGCAGTTCTAGGATTACAGATATGCACCAACCCCCTGGGCTTGTGCAGTGCTGGGTGTTGACTAGGCAAGCATCTACCAAATGAGTTACATCTTCAGATGTAAAAACGTTATATCTTTTTAATTTTCTTTTGTTTATGTTTGGGTTTTTTTTCTTTTCTTTCTTTTTGAGATAGGGCCTTAAGTAGCAGAGGCTGGCCTTGAACACCTGATCCTCCTGCTTCCACCCAAGTGCTGGGATTACAGCTATGTGCCTGTAGGAGAGTAGAAGACAAGACAGAAAAGGGATGTCACCTCAAGAGCCAGGTCTCACTGATGTGACACTCTCTAGCCCTCTCCCCTGTAAACTGAGGGGAGCTCCTGCTAATAGGCTTGGCACCTGTGCTCCAGGAGGGGACTGTGGCCACGTTTCCCACAATACTATTATTGGTCATGCGATTTCTAGCTGGTCCTCTTTGGGAAGAAGGAGGTATGGGGTAGGCCAGTGGGGACAAAGGAAAGAGGAATGCCCCCAGGAGGCCTGGGTGGACGACGGTGACCTACAGGAGCTTAGGAAAGAGCAGAAGGGTGATGCAGAGAGATGGGCGGATGACTCAGCCAGACTGCTTCTGTCCTCACGGCAGGAGAAGCCACCTCCGTAGGCACAGGCTACAAGGAGGGCGGTGATTAGCTCTTTAACTAGGATGTGTGAGCAGTGATTCACTCAGCCGTGGCTAGGTCCACGGGCTCCATTGATGTCATCCTGCCGCCCACTCTTCTGGTCTCTGTGCCTAACTGTTTGTGACGGTAATAACATCGACCAGTAGAGCTCCTGTCTCAGCCATCTTGTTCCTAAAGGTTCCCATAGAGTTCCACACTTGCCTTTGGTAAGGCAAGTGGTCATGAGCTCACATCTGGAGTCAGGTCAGGAGTCAGTGTGACCTTGACTATGTGCTCTAAGAACAGATAAAGATATAAAAATGGGGTGTTCTCCAGAGGAATGGGGCCTGAGTTCTGGTCACAGTGTCCCCTATGGGGCTGAGAGGAGTGGTCAGTGTGGAGAGGTCATGGAATGGTCCATCATGGAGAAGCAAGGAGGACAGATTGACAAGGACAGTCTAGTCCCATAGCCAGTGTCTTGTCTCTCTCCATGCCAGCCAGGTGACCACCTGTGATTTCTGGAGCCGCTTGTCTCCTGAGGTGCCTTGCAATGACATCCTTTTTCACCCAAGCAGCCAGAGTATAGACTCTAAGCCTTGGGACTTGGGGCTCTCCCCCTCCCTACTGCTCGGAGTTCTTGATTTTTCTCTTTCTACTTCACAGCCTCTCCGTTTCATGTGTCGTTTATCGTAAACTACCTCAAATCCTTTTTGGAAGCAGGCAGGGCATAAATTATAAATAGATTTAATTTAAAAAACTCAATAGGGCAGTTTCTCTGTAGGGCTCCTAGCGATCGCTTGGGCTGACATTTCCCTCATTACCTCAGTGAAAGGGGAGGGGGAGCTGCTGGGTAGGGCTTAACTCTTGGGGTGCCAAACCTTGGCAGGGGCTGAAGACCTTGGACGTCGTGGCGCAGAATGCCAGTTGTCTTGCTTGTGTCTGGTTCTGTGGCCCTCCCGGGAACCCATTCCTTCTCACTGTCACCCCCTCTAAACTGTAGATGATTGGCTCAAGGCTCATTTTCTTCCTTTAAAACCATTTGGGCCTCCTTACACCTCCACAGGGCAGCGGATCGGGTCATAAAACCCTGCAGTGGTGACGGCAGTGATGGCCGCAGCTGCAGCCCGTGTGCAGGTCAGCTCAGGAGCCTGCCTGCTTTCACGGGTCTCTGGAGCTGTGTAACGGTTCACTCCCAGTCGCTGGACTGTAAATGTAGGCTGTGTTGGCTGGGGGTCACAAGGTGCCCCTGAGGAGGGAGGGCTGTGGTCAGGCTGGGCTGAGGAGAGGCAGGGTGAATGGCCACCTTGTAGACTGCAGGTTCCAACACAGCCAACTGCCCTGGCTGTATAACTTCAAGGAAGATGGCTGACCCCGTGGGCTTCAGCCTGCCTGTCTGTAAGGCAGACCTAACAACAGTTCAGCCAATTTCAGAAGTGAGGCGACTATGTGAGATATTTCCTTTTTCTTCTTTTATCCCGGTCTGACCTCAACATGTTATGTAGATGGGAATGACCGTGAACGCTGATCTTTCTGCCTCCACCTCCCTGCTGGGATCCCAGCTATGTTCCATTCATACCATATTTATGCATGCATCCTACATTCCAGGCACTTACTCTACCAGCTGAGTGACATCCCCAGTGACTATTTGAATCATTGAACAGACCCCAAGTGCTCGTCCTGGTGCCCACATTATTGTAAGCAGTTAACCCTGTCTCTGCCAGGACTCTGAGTACATCCTTCCCATAAGGCAGGTCATCCGGGCAGTTTTTACTTCCTCTTTCCTGGCCTCATCCTGCACCAGGGAAGCAAAGCCATAGACTGTTCTGGCTGCCAGTCCCTCTGTCTTTCCATGCTTCCTAATGAATGCTCCCTGCGTTAATCTTCGATCTTGGTACAAAATGACATAATGCCAGTGCTAACTGAGACCCATTCCAGGTCAGACCTGAGTAAAGAAGTGAATAAAAAAAAATTAAGAAAATGAAAGTATAGGAAGAAAATGAAAGATGGTAGGGGGCCGGAGAAATGGCTCAGTGGTTAAGGGCATATACAAATCTTGCAGGGGACCTGAGTTCAGTTCCCAGCACCCACAATGGATGGCTCACTACCATCTGTAACTCCAGCTCCAGGGGGATTTGTCGTTTTTGGCTTCCTTGGGCACCTGCATTAACATGCTGAGACACATGCATATATACAATTTAATGAGAGAGAGAGAGAGAGAGAGAGAGAGAGAGAGAGAGAGAGAGAGAGAGGAGAGAGAGAACAAGAAAGAACATTGAGGAGTTGCTGGTTTAGAGGGTCATCCTTAGATGACCAATGAATATGGGGGTCTGAATGCTATGAAGTAAAATTGTGTGATGGGACATTGCAGGACATTACCAAAGGATGGTAGGTGCAAAGGCCCTGGGGGCAGGAAGGCACTTGGTAGTCTCACAGACTCAGGCCTGTAGAATGGATTAGGTCAGAGGTAGGGTAGATGGGACGGTATGAGACATATAAGCAGAGCTGACTCCCTGAGCCCTTGGGGTCTAATGAAGAAGTTTGGGTAGTAGTCTACACAGGTAGAATACACAGGTAAGGCAGAGGAAGAAGACTCTAGGATCCTTTTCAGTCTGTCCAGTGACTGAGCTCCTGGAAATGGAACTGTTAATCATAAGGACAGGTGCATGGGGTGAAACGTGGGTGGGACCTCAGTGGCCTGAGGTCCTCTGTGGCCTCACCTCTGTGAGCCATCAGTTGATCTGGGCTTGTGGGAGTGCTGGGCCGAGTCTCCCAGCCTGCTCAGTGCTCAGCTGTGGTTGCTGTTGCTGGTCTGTCTTCAGTCCTAATGAATGGCTAGTGGATGTATTGACGTCATTGGTTTGTGTTCCCATCTGTGCAGAAAGTTTGTACTTTATTAAATATACATGCGTCTCACATGGTCCAAAGGGAGATTAGTTCTTTCCCGACCTGCCCTAGGCCAGCTGTAGAACCTCACAGTCAGAAAGAAGAATCGATTCACTCCCTGCTCAAGAGACCTGCTTCCCTTCTGCAGTTTGAGGATGCCCAGGCCTGGAGAACTTGCTGAGGAGGGAGAAGGGGAGGTCATCTTTGGTTCTGACCTTAAAGAACTTGCAAATGAGCAGACAGCATTAGCATAAGCCAATGTGAGCAGGAACAGAGGGCCGGCTTACTGTGGCCTGGAGAATTCCTTCTAGAAATAGGTAGAGGTTCTGTAAAAGGGAGCTGGTGTCTAGACATGCTGGGTTAAGCCACACTGGAAATCACTGTTTTTCAAGATTTGTCAGAGCCTGGACTTTATGTGTACACAGTGGAGTTCTAAAAGACAGAAAGTGGGAGACAGTATGTGCCCCCATCCATTGACCTAGAGATTGCTATTATCCTGCCTCACCTGGAGAAACACTCCCATCCAACTCTAACACACAGAGCACATTTCAGATGATGGGCAGGGATGGGAAGCAGGAGAAGCCCACATCTCCAGGTCACACAGGGAGGAAGTGAGGAGGTAATCAAAATTCACATGGACCTATGCACTCAGACTCCTTCTCTAGGATGGCCACGCCGCCACAGTCTGTGTCACCCCCTCCCAGCAGTGCTCAGGGCATCCTGTGTCTCTGTCACAGCACCAGCTAGGCAAGGACTTGCTGAGTGAGGGATGGCCTCCAGAAATATCCCAGTCCATCCCCAGGTCTTCAGTGCAGTTGAGACCTCATAAAAATGCCCCCTTTCTTCTAGCCCTGGGCCTTCCTGGACAGCCTACTGTATATCCAATGTAGATGGAGACAGGAGCAGAAACAGAGACAAACCTCTTCCGGGCTTTCAAGCATCACTGATAAAGCATTGGCTATCCAAAAAGTGTGAATCCAAGGCACCTTGGTTCCAACACAGAGAATACACTAAGTTCTCAGCTTCACTATATACTTGAATATGTTACCCTAGCTGCCACTCACTGGGTCCCTGGGTCCCACTTAACCCTGTGAGTGGATGGTGGGCCCTGAGCAACAGAAGCAAGTAGAGACCAGGCAGGCCTGTCCTCGAAGCTGTCTCTTCCCCTCAGCAAAATGGAAACCTGTCTGCATTGGCTGTACTTCCTGTTGTCTGCATTGGCTGCACTTCCTGTTGTCTGCATTGGCTGCACTTCCTGTTGTCTGCATTGGCTGCACTTCCTGTTGTCTGCATTGGCTGCAGCTTCCTGTTGTCTGCATTGGCTGCACTTCCTGTTGTCTGCATTGGCTACACTTCCTGTTGTCTGCATTGGCTACACTTCCTGTTGTCTGCATTGGCTACACTTCCTGTTGTCTGCATTGGCTACACTTCCTGTTGTCTGCATTGGCTGCACTTCCTGTTGTCTGCATTGGCTGCACTTCCTATTGTCTGCATTGGCTGTGCTTTCTGTTGTCTGCATTGGCTGCACTTCCTGTTGTCTGCATTGGCTGCACTTCTTGTTCTTCTTGTTGTCTGTATTGGCTGCGCTTCCTGTTGTCTGCATTGGTTGCACTTCCTGTTGTCTGCATTGGCTGCACTTCTTGTACTTCCTGTTGTCTGCATTGGTTGTACTTCCTGTTGTCTGCATTGGCTGTACTTCCTATTGGTTGTACTTCCTGTTGTCAGCATTGGTTGTATTTCCTGTTGTCTGCACTGGTTGTACTTCCTGTTGTCTGCATTGGTTGTACTTCCTGTTGTCTGCATTGGTTGTATTTCCTGTTGTCTGCATTGGCTGTGTTTCCTGTTGTCTGCATTGGTTGTGCTTCCTGTTGTCTGCATTGGCTGTTCTTCTTGTTGTCTGTATTGGCTGCACTTCCTGTTGTCTGCAGTGGCTGTACTTCCTGTTGTCTGTATTGGCTGTACTTCCTGTTGTCTGCATTGATTGTTCTTCCTATTGTCTTTATTGGCTGTACTTCCTGTTGCTGTGATATAAACACTTGACCAAAGTACCCGAAGGGAGGAGAGTTTACTTGGACTAACAGTTTGAGGCATTGTCCATCATGGAGGTGTAGGCATGGCAGCTGGAATATAGGACAGCTGGTCATACTGACACACTGTCAGGACACAGAGAGAGATGAATGTTAGTTCAGCTCAATTTCTTCTTTTTATCTGCCAAGGAGTTAGGAATGGTCTTCCCATTTCAATTAACCCAACCTAGAGACCCCTTCACAGACAAGGCCTTGTCTCCTAGGTGATTCCTGTAAAGATGACAGTCCTTAGTAACTATCATACTGTCCAAAAGATGATTGACACACTGGCAGGAAAGACAGCAGGTAAAGGTTCATAGTTAAAGAGAACTGACTTCACAAAATTGTCCTCTGGCCTCTGCATGTGGCCTATGGCATTTGTTCACATATATACACATCATTGCACACACATAATAATAATGATTTTATAAGTACGATAATTTAAAAATTAAAAATAAAAAGGCGATGAACTTCTCTAACAAGCCCCATACCCATGGACCATTGATAACAACCTCCATAGCCACCATCTTATGTTGGCTTCTCTTCCACACAAGTCAAAGCCTATCTCAGAACTCACACCCTTTCTCTAGACAGGCGTTCAGCATGTGTCAGCCTAGGCCCTGGACTCCTCTGTCCTCTCCTCTCTTTGAAGTCTTCCTACTAGGATGTGAGTTGTGTAAGAGCAGATGCTTTCATTAGCTCTCATTGTGTCTCCAATATGTCAGATCTATCCATTTATGTATCATTTATCTATTAATCTGTCACCCACCTGCCATAGCTATTTATCATCTGTCACTTATCTATTCATAATCTATCTTAGCTACCTATCAATAGTTTATCATCTATCATCTAGATAGCTAGCTAGGAATCATCTTTCATCTATACATCTATCATCTGCCTACCTATCATTATCTTTCATCTATCTACCAACCTATCACCCATACATCTATCATCAATCTACCTACCAATAAGAGATAGATTATTGAATCTACTCAGAAAAAGGAGATATAGAAATAATAGGATAAAAGGTAGATTATTGAATCTACTCTGAAAAGAAAAAAAGGGAAGATATAGAAATGATAAGATAAAGGTAGATTTTTTTTAAATCTACTCAGAAAAGAAAAAAGAGAGAATATGGATAGGATAAGATATAAAGGTAGATTCTTGAATCTACTTTTAAAAAGGAACGATTTGTTTTTTAAATATTTTACATTAGACTTTATTTTCGTATATTGTATACAAATTTTGCATTGGACTCACCAAAAAATAGGATAAATAATGAAATTTTTTTGGTCTGAATTTGTCAAATGTTAATGGACTGGGCATTGTTAATGTAATTCTTGACTGTATATATTATATATAGTTATTGTACATATTGTATATAGTTTTTCTTATATTAGTTATAACCTTTTTATTATTTTAGACAAAAAAGGGGAAATATAGTGATATATTGTGTCCCCCAATATATTGTGTACTCTAATAAACTTATCTGGGTCAAAGCACAGAGTAGCCACTAGTTAGACATAGGCCAGACAGTGGTAGCACACACCCTTAATCCTATCACTCAGGACACAGAGAACATCTCTGTGAGTTCAAAGCCACACTAGGAACAGAACCAGGCGTGGTGGCACTCACCTTTAATCTCAGCACTTGAGATCTCATGTCTTTCTTGGGAAAGACACATGCCTTTTAATCCCAGGAAATGATGGCAGAAAGCAGAAAGGTATATAAGACCTGAGGTCCAGGAACTAGAGGCTTTTAACTTTTAGCTTTTTAGCAGCAGTTCAGTGGGGACAGTTTTGGGTGAGGACTCAGAGGCTTCCAGTTTGTGGAAACAAGATCAGCTGAGAAGTTGGCTAGGTGAGGTTGGCTGTGGCTTGTTCTGTCTCTCTGATATTTCAGAATTTAACCCAATAGCTGGCACCAGGTATTTTATTAATAAGAGCATTTAGCAATTCATGTTACACCTACCTGTTATCTATCTCTATCATTGTTATATATCACCTATCATTATCTATCTATCTATCTATCTATCTATCTATCTAATCTATCTATCTTCTCTCTCTCTCATTGTGCAGGTTGGTTTTGTTGTTGTTGTTGGTGGTGGTGGTTTTGTTTGTTTGTTTGTTTGTTTTTGTTTTTTGCCTCCTTTACACAAGCTAAGGTCATAAATGGGAAGAGGAAACCTCAGTTGAGAAAATGCATCATCATATTGGCCTACTTGTAGGCAAGTCTGTGAGAGCATTTTCTTGATTTATAATTGAGGTGAGAGGGCCCAGACCACTGTGGGTGGGGCCTACGTAGCAAGTGATTCTGAGTTGTATAAAGAAAGCCAGCTGAGCAACCCACATGAGCAAGCCAGTAGGCAACATTTTCTCCATGGTCTGTTCTTTAGTTACTGCCTTGAATTCTTGCCCTGACTTCCATTTGTGATGGACTGTAACCTGAAAGGTGAAATAAACTGTTTCCTTCCCAAATTGCTATTGTTCACAGTCTTAATCATAGCAATAGAAAGCAAATTAAGCAGAAATTGGTCCGAGGATTATGAAGTATCACCGTGACAGACCTGACCATGTTGTTCTTGGGAAGACTGTGGAGTCTGGAACTTTCAGAAAGGATGAGCTATTGTTTGAACAGATAGTGCTGAGGGCAGTGCAGATGATGGAGGCCGGGCCTTTGCTGTTCAGAGGGAAGTGTGAGAGTCCCTCAGACTCCATTGGTTCCTCTGAAGTAAGAGTCTGTGGTTGATAAGGGTCCATTATGGTAGCTGGGTTTGTAGTTCTGTTGTGTGTGTGTGTGTGTGTGTGTGTGTGTGGTGGGTGTGTGTGTGTTTTTCCATTGACTGACACAACCTAGGGTCACCTGGAGAGAAGGAACCCCAACTGAGAAAATGTCTCCATTAGATTGGCCTTATCTTTGAGTTCCTATTGCTGTGAAGAGACACCATGACCACAGCAACTCTGGAAACCATTTAATTGGTTAGCTTACAGCTCAGAGATTCAGTTCATTATTTTCGTGGTGGGACATGGCAGCATGCAGGCAGACATGGTGCTGGAAAAGAAGCTGAATATTCTACATCTTGAGCCCAAGGCAACAAGAAGTGGTCTGAGACCCTGGGTGTGGCTTGGCCATATATGAGACCTCAAAGCCCACCCCTACAGTGATACACTTCCTCCAAAAAGGCCACACCCACTCCAACAAAACCACACCTCCTAATACCACCACTCCTTATGGGGGCCATTTTCTTTCAAACCACCACAGCCTGTGTAAAAGTCTTGGGGGCATTTTCTTGATTAATTATTGATGTGGGTGAGTCCAATCTACTGTGGGTAGTACTACCTCCAGGCTGGTGGACCTGGGTTATAATAAGAAAGTGGGGTGACTTCATTTGAGTTGGTCAGACTTCTCAAGAGTCTCCCAAAACATTATAGGCTATTAATATTACCCTTGGTTGCCCCCCAAGGTTGAAAGTAAGTCCCTATTACTAGAGACACTAAGCACTTTAGATACAGGACCGAAAGGACCTGAGCTGGATCTGACCTCAAAGCTTCCTCTCTGACAACAAGCTTTATCAATACTAGAAGGCACCATATAAACTTCCAAATGAAAGAAGCAACCAGTAGTCCTACCAAAAGATGACTAGCCAAAAGAGTGTGAGCCAAAAGAGTGACTAGCATGGCACAATAACCCCAAGGGTTCAATAGTGACCTGCACACCTTGATTATCAACCAATAGCTCTCCAACTGCACTTAAGTCCACTCAACAAGAGGGAAGTCATGCCTGGAAACCTAGTTAACTACCCAGGACTAGTGAAGTCATGGATCTTGGAGGGAACCTACAACCACCACTTTACTAAATCAGCACAATCCCTAACTACATTCTAAATATTTGTCTTCGTACTCACAGATAAGTATAGTTCTCACCTTTTAATTGGAGAAAACTTCTCTTTGCAACAAATGGAGACCATTCCAGAAAATCACAGCTGATCAAAATGCAGAGCTATAGAGCCCAGTTCCAAATGATCCATCTACAGCATGGCTCCTGCACTGGGTCAGAGATAGTCTTGTGATTTTTTTTAAATGTAGCTGCCTTTTGCCCTTGTCCTAAGAATTTGCCTGAGATTAAATTGAAAAGTAATAGATTAATTTCTTTGGCAGAGGAGATTTCAAGACAGATCAATATTGACTCTGTTTCATGGTTGTTAGTGATCACTCCCATACAAGTCTACAGTGAAAAGAGCAAGTAGAGCTAAAAGAAGTACAGTTTGAAGAGGAAAAGGGCGCTAAGAAATTGAATGCTGGGGTCAAGGCATATGTTGAAAGACAAATAAGATTAGGAAAAGGCCAAATCTGCATTGGGATAAAGGGAAGGGTGCTCCCATGGCAAGACCCCACCCAGCTAAGCCTCCAACTCTCAAGAGGAAAAGCCTTAAGGAATTAATAAAAGTTACTGCAGTGTAATTCAAGGGGCCAGAACCTACCCCAAGCAGGCAGATGAACTTGGCAGTGTTATTCATGTAGTTTCAGCTTTAGAGTTATGAAGAATACTCGAATAAGGGTGTTGTGTAATTTTTCTCCACAGTTAAGAAAAGCCAATGAGGCCAGGCTATAAGTGGCTGGGTGCAGTGCCTGCGCAGCTACCCAAGGAATGGGGGTCAGGGCCCAACAGCTAGGCAGTCTCCACATGAAGGCCCTGAGAAGGAAGACACCTTAAGAAGCCATTTCATGAAGCTATGAGAGTGAAACCTGGGTTGCATTGGAGACCCCAAGGTATTTGAAATGCAAGAGCTGTGGGTTATCTGCTGAGGTGATGTGTACACAGGAAGTGGAACCAGCCCAAGATAAAGATGTTAGCAAAGCTGGAAGGGAGAATCCCAATAATGTCTTTAACAGAGGACATGGAGTTAAAGGATTTGAAATTTGCCCTTCTGGGTTTTGGTCTTGCTTCAGTCTAGGATTTCTTCATTGTGCCCCCATTTATCCCGATAGAACAGTAATGCATACTCTGTGCTATTGTATGTTTTGAGTTTGTAATTTTCTTTTTTTATTTTATAGAGAGTTACAGTTAAGAGATTGCCTGAAATCTCAGAAGAGACTTTAGACCTTTAAAACAGTAGAGAGACTGTGAAAGACTATGGGGACCTTTGAAGTTGTAATGACTGCATTTTGCACTATGGTGTGGCCATGATAATATGGGTACCAGAGAATAGAATGATGTGGTTTGAACGAGATGTCCTACATAAGTCTCAGGGATTTGAATGTTTGGTCCCTAGTTGGTGGCTATTTGGGAAGGATTAGGAGGTGTGGCCTTGTTGGAGGAGGTGTGCCACTGGGGGTGGGCTTAAGATTTCAGAAACCTCCCATAATCCCTGGTGCAGTCTCTCTGCTTCCTGTTTGCGGATTGAGATGTGAGCACTCAGCTGCTACCCTAGCACCCGCTTGCTGCCATGTTTCCCACGATGATGTTGATGGACTCCTAACCTTTTAACTATAAACTTCAAATAACCCTTCCTTCTGTAAGTTGCCTTGGTCATAGTGTTTTATCACAGCTGTAGAAAAAGTAACTTAGACAGAAATGCTAATGTGTGAAGGGGAAAGCTCTTGAGGCCTTCACCCTAGACAAAGAGCTACAGGCAACTAAGAAATGCTGAGACTAAGAGAAGTAGTCCTTCCCAGGGAAGTGCCTACCAACTGGTATATACACACAAGTAACGTTATACAGGCTGAGCCGGAGGCTATGGATTTGGATTTGGAAGAGGGCAAGAGAGCAAAGGGGGCGATGCATGGGAGGGCTTGGACAAAGGAAAGAGAAGTGGGTAGATGATATGGTTAGAGTTCAAAACTTAAAATAGCATCTAATTAAAAAGAAAGCGAGCTGAGCAAACCACGTGAGCAGGCTAGTAAGCTGTGTCCTCCACAGTCAGCTTCAGTCCCTGCCTTGACGCCTCCCGATGGGGACTGTACCTGAGAGGTGAAATAAACCTTTCCTCCTTCAGTTGATTTCATGGTGTTTATCACAGCACTAGAAAGCAGGGGAAGATAGTGGTCTATCATCTATCTACTTACTTATTATTATCTATCATCGACCTATTTATCTATCATCTCTCTCATCTCTCTCTCATCCATATATCTATCATCTTTATCTACCTACCTACTTATCATTACCTATCTTCTCTCCCTTTAACCTATCTGTCATATCTCTATATATCAATCACCTATCATCTACTCCTATTAACTATTTGCTATCCATTTTCTATCAATACGGTTCGCCTGCTTATCATCTATTATCTTGTATCTGTCATCTCCCATCATTTACCTAGGCATCATCTTTCTCTCTGCCTGTCATTCTCTCTATCCATTTGCAATGAAAATGAGGTTCCCTCTGAGCAGTCCGTCTTGTCACTTTTTGCTTTCCCCTGACAGCCCATCAACCGCCTCCACTCCATCTTTTCGCCGCTTTGCAGTCTGTGGCATGTGTGGTCATTTGTTCAGCCAATTATCCCCAGGATGCTTAGGGTTTTTTTTTTTCTTCCATTTTCCAAGATTTATGAAGGACACAGCAATGGGGCTCTTGTTTCTCATCTTTGAGAAAAATCTGTCATTATTTCTTCAGAACTCTTGACGGTGAGGGTGCTGGTCAAAGAGTGTGCACCTTAAAGGGTTTGTTTTAATATTTAAAGCAACCATTTTTTGTGTTTGTTGTTTGAGACAGGGTCTCACTATGAAGCTCTGGCTGTTCTGGGACTCACTCTGTAGATCAAGCTGGCTCAAACTCACAGAGATCAACCTGCCTTGCTTTTCAAGCACTGAATTAAAGGTGTGAGCCAATGCCTGCCTTAAAGCAAACATTTTGATGGACCTAAATGCTGGTTGTTAATTTCCGAGAGGCAATAGTGACATCCTGGGGTTATCTGTACCTTGAATTTGTCTTGAAGAATGGTGTTAAAATGGGGGCTGTGATGAGGATGATGGAGAGGGTCCAACTGGCTGGGTGACCATCCTTGTGTCCCGGGTTTGGCCTGCAGAGTGATTGATATCTCTTGCAGGTGGCATCCTTCTGGTGCTGTTTCCTGTGGGGTGACAGCCACCCAGCATCTCTGTAGCTCCCTGGAGAATCTCACCCACCATATATTTGAACTTTCGGGAGTCTCTTTACTGACATGACACTGTAGTTCAGATCTCTGTGTGTTTGGCCTCTGGGTCTGGGTCTGCTGTAGGTCAGAGACTAACTACAGGTGCCCCAAACCATGAACTTTTAAATCAAACAATCCAAGTTGGAGTTTCAACCTCCTTGCTTGCTATGGAGTCT
>NW_023505726.1:0-1124 GCF_004664715.2 Peromyscus leucopus | reverse complement strand
TGAAAAGGCGCTACTATTTTAGTCAGTTTCCTATGCTGAGTTCAATGATTGTTTTTGTATAACACGTTCTTTGTTCTGAGTCAGTTCACCGTTCCGGCCCTATAGTAAACACAGTAGAGTACCAGAGTGCCCCCTTCTCAAAAGCAGAGTGTTTTTCTTGTAACCAAGCTAGGTTTCAATTCCCTTTCCTAAACTAAGTTGAATCCCATTCAGTTTGAACTTCTTGCAAAAAGAGTTAGTTCAGGGGAAGTTCAACCACTCTAATGCTCCACTTGCCTTATACAGTACAAATAGTGCTCACGTCTGTTCCCAGCCATTACAGTGTATTAGACTGAAGAGGAACTCCTGTGTTAGACAGTTTCTTATGCTGAGTTGAACTGGATGCTGTGGTGTTATTCTAATTGTACTGAAATATGATTTTGATTGTATGTTAATAAATAAAGTTGCCCGGGGTTCAGAGCTATTAGAGCCATAGACACAGTGTGGCGGGCGTGGCTCACGCCTTTAATCCCATAGATCTCTGTGTGTTCACGGATACAGCCAGCATTGGAGACATATGCCTTTAAGACCTAAGGGGCTGTACATTCAAACAGTGATGAGGAAGTCACGTTTTTGTGTTTTCAACCAATGATAAGGCAGAATGATTGTAAAATCGACTTACACACAGGAAATAGCTCTCTTTCGGGAAGCTGGGACACAGCAGGGGGAAGGGTGAGATTTTAGCTCTGAGCTCTGACCTCTTGGCTTTCTCTTTTATATTGTTTCTGTGTTTCTTATTTAATAAGACGGTTGGTTACATCTACACCCGGTGCCCAATGTGGGGCACGAACCCACAACCCTGAGATTAAGAGTCTCATGCTCTACTGACTGAAATAAACAGAAATGGGTAACAAAAACTCCCAGAAATAGACTGCATAATGCTCTTCTAACTTTGAATTTTCTGAATGCCAATGAGAAAGGAACAACAGCTGCAGAGAGACATTTGATAAGAGAAAAAACTACAGAATTAAAATCAGCCTATGTATTTTAAGGTTGTGCTGACTTCAGAATGGAAACCAGGGTATGCATTACATTGGGGACGAGGTTTTGCTTTTTTTTCTACAGGAGAAGATATGCTGTGGATA
>NW_023505725.1:0-33607 GCF_004664715.2 Peromyscus leucopus | reverse complement strand
ACTTCCTCTTCTCTGTTATGAGATTTTGTCTGGTTTAAACCTGTGCAGATCTCTGTGTGTGCTGCCACAGTCTCTGGGAGTTCATAAGTGTATCAGTCCTGTTGTGTCTAGAAGATGATGTTTCTTGGAATCATCTACCACCTCTGGCTCTTACAATCTTTCTTCCTCCTCTTCCACATAGGTGTCTGAGCCTTGAGGGAGGGTTGAGTGCTCCAAAGTCTCTTACTTTCTTGTCCAGTTGTGGATCTCTTTGATAATTCTCATCTATTGCAAGAACAAGCTTCTCCAATGAGGGCTTGAGTGATACATTGATCACTCTATGGTTATATCAGTTGGTGGTTTGGATGTAATTGACCCCTATAAAGTTCATAAGAGTAGCAATATAAGAGGTTCAGCCTTGTTGAAGTGTTATCTCAGTTTACTTCCTGCTGCCTACAGATCAAGATGTAGGACTCTCATCTCCTTCTCCAGCACCACATCTGCCTGCATGCTGCCATGCTTCCTACCATGATGATAGGGACTGAATTGTAAGCCAGCCCCAGTTAAATTAAAACTTCTCCTTTAAAAAGTTGCTGTGGCCATGGTGTCTCTTCACAGCAATAGAAACCCTGACTAAGACATGCAGGATGTCATTAGAAGTCATCTTATTGCTGTGATCCTTTAGCAGAATAATAGCTTTAAGTTTTCCCTTAGGCCCATGACCTGTGTAGTCTCAGTTATTGGCTGCTTTAGTAATGTCAGGGATGGGCTCCACCTCATGGAATGGGCCTTTTAAAAAGTGGTTGGTTGCGGTGATTGGTGCGCATGACTTTAATCCTAGCACTCGGGAGGCAGAGGCAGGCGGATCTCTGTGAGTTTGAGGCCATCCTGGGCTACAGCATGAGTTCCAGGACAGGCGTAAAGCTATACAGAGAAACCCTGTCTTTAACCCCCCCCCAAAAAAAGAAAGTGGTTGGCTCCTCCCATAACATGTGTGTCACTGTTGCCCTGGTGGATCTTGCAGACAGGTCACTGTTGTAGGTCACAGGGTCTGTAGTTGGGAGATATTGATGACTATTTTATTCTCCAATAGTGTGCAAAGTACCTACCAGTACCATGAACATTAGTCAGTAGGGTGAAGCTTCTAGTTGGTCAGCTTGATTTTTTCCATGTTTGGTGTTATAAGTAACTCTTGTCTTCAGCATAGTGCTTATCATCAGGTTTCAGAGTAACTAATAGATTTGGCAATAACCTGTGTCTTGGGGCATGGTAGATGGAACCCTTTTGGCCAACAACTCAACAAGATATATCCCCCTCCAACATGTGTGTTTGTATGGTGCATTCATACAATATCTGTCATATTGCAGACTCATACAATGTGTCTGTTTGTATACCAGACTCATAGAACCTTTGTGTTAGTACTATCAACTCATAGAACATGTGTGTTTATATTTTGGGTTCATACAATAAATCTGTTTATAATATAGAGTCATACAACAAATCTGTTTGTGTGTAGTCTTATACAATATGCCCCTTTAATTTCAGGCTCATACAACATGTTTATTTTATTATGGATCCATATAATGTATCTGTTTTCATTACAGACTCATGACATGTCTGTTTGCATTACACACACACACACACACACACACACACACACACACACACACACGTACACACCATATTTGTTTGTATTGCACACATATACAAAATATATCTGTATGTATTGTGGTCTCATAGAACATATCTGTTTGTTTTGTGAATTCATACAGCATGTATGTTTTTACTGTGGCCTCTAAAAACCTTTCTATTTGCATTGCAAGCTCATAGAACACAAGTATTTATATTGTAGGCTCATATAACCTGTCTGTATTGAAGGCTCATGTAAACTGTCCTGTGGCCTCACACAACACATCTGTTTGTATTGCAGATTCATACGCTATGTCTCATCATATTGAAGTCTCCTATAACCTCTGCTTATATCACAGAGTCATTTAACATGTGTGTTTATATTTAGACTTATAGCAGCCTCTGCTTCTACTGCAGGCTCATACAAACTGTTTTACTGTAGACTGCCAGAACATGTCTGTTTGTGTTGTTGACTTATATAACACTTCTGCTTGTATTGTAGACTCACATCAGATGTGTGCCTGTACTGTGGTCTCATACAAATAAATCTGTTTTTATTGTGGACTCATATAACATGTCTCTTTGTATTACAGGCTCATGAGACCTGGCTGTATAGTGTATACTCACACAACTTGTCTATTTGGATTACAGACTGTTACAGCATGTCTGTGGTTATTGTGGGCTCATACATCTTACCCATTAGTATTAGAGGCTCATACAACATACCTATATTTCAAGGTCATACAATGTATGCACTTGTATTTGGGATACATATAACATGAATGCCTGTGCTATGGACTCATATGATGTCTCTGTTTATATTCCAGATTCATTTAGCAGGTATGTTTGTAAGGCCAGCTCATAAAATCTGTCTGTTTGTATTGCAGACTTACACAACTTGTGTGTTGTATTGTGGACGCATACACATGTGAGTTTGTATCACAGACTCACACCAATGTCTGTGTGAATTGCAGGCTCATACAACAATTCTGTTTGTATGTTGGACTCATACAACCTGTTTGTATTCATTCTACATGTCTGTTTCAGTTGTGGAGTCATACAACATTTGTGTTTGCGTTGTGAGCTCATATAATATATTTATTTGTATTGTAGACACATAGTATTTGTGTTTTTTATTGTGGACTCATACAACATGTCTATTTGTGCTAGAGACTCATATTACATGTATGTTTTTATTGCAGAATAATATAAATGTGTTTTTGCATTATAGGATTACACAACATGTCTGTTTTGTGGACTCCCGCAATATATCTATTTGTATTGTGAACTTATGCAACATGTGTGTTTCATTGTAAACTAATACATATCACATTGTGCATTTATAGAACATGTCTGTTGATATTGCTGGCTCATACAAACTGTAATGCAGATTCATACAGCATGTCTGTTCACATTGTGGACTCATATAACCTGTCTGTCTGCACTGTCAGTTGCTGCAACATGTGTGTTTCTATTCTGGCCTCAAATATCTGTATGTATTGCTGACTCATAGAACATATAAGTCTGTATTAAGGTTTATACAGCCTGTTTTTATTTTATTGCAGGCTTCTACAACATGTCTGTATGGCAGGCTCATGCAACATATCTGTTTATATTGCATGCTCATACAGACTGTATTGCAGATTCATAGAACATGCCTGTTTGTATTGTGGACTCATACAACAGATGAGTTTGAATTGTCAACTTATACAACATGCCTGTTTGTATTGTGTAGTAATACAACACGTGTTTTTGTAGTTTGGGTTCATGCATCATGTTTATATCATAGACTCACACACTATGTTTGTTTTATTGTGTATACATACAACATATATGTTGTATTGTGGTCTCTCTCATATAGTCTATTTGTACTGCAGATATATACAGCATGTCTGGATTGTGGAGTCATACAACATATATTTTATATATATGACTTGTTTGTTTCTATTGCAGAGTGATACTGTGAACAAATATGGCATGCATTTTATTTTGGAGAATATGTGTGTGTTTGTAGAATGGACACATGCAACATGCTTGTTTTTACAACAGACTCATAAAGACATGTCTGTTTATATTGTGGACTTACACAATATCTGTTTGTACTGCAGACTCAGACAAATTGTGATGCAGACTTCCAGGGCATCTCAGGTGATACTGTAGGCTCACACAACCTTTCTGTTTGGGTTGTGAACTCATACAACATGTCATTCTGAATTAAAGACTCATGGGACATTTCTGCTTTTCCTTCAGGCTCATATAGCATGTCTATCTGTATTGTGTATCTGCTTCTATTGCAGACTCATATGTCATACATATTTGTATGGCAGATTTGTGTAGCATGTCTTTTTGTTTTGCAGACTCATAGACTTGTCTGTTGTTATTTCAGACTCATGTAACCTGTCTGTGACTATTGTGAACTCATACATGTCTGTTCATACGCTGACTCAAACAGCATAGTTGTGTTCATACCCATATGTCCGGTGTTTGTGCATCAGAATCATTCAAACTGTATGTTGTTGTAGTCACATAACACCTGTCTCTGTTGCATATCTATTTGTGTTGTAGTCTCATACAACATATATTTTTTTGATTTAAAGTCAGTCTTTTGTGTTTCAGACTCATGAACATATCTGTTTTTATTACTAAATCGTACATTTATATTTGAATTGTGAACTCTTACAACATGTGTGTTCACACTGTCAACTCATATGACATGTGTGCTTATATAGTAGACACACACAGCATTTGGGTGTTTTGTGAACTGATCAAACATGTCTCTTTGTATTTATACTCAAGAAACAACCTGCAAAAAAAACCCCACACCTGTATTGTAGGCTCATATGGCATGTGTGTTTATAATGTTAATTCATACAACATGTCTGTTTGTATTGTGTACTTACACGACATGTCTGTTTTTATTTATAGAATCATACAACATGAAATTTTGTATTCTAGACTCCTACAACATTTCTGCATCTACTGTATGCTCATACTCTCTGTTGGTTTGTACTGCATATAAAATGTTTATGTGTATTGTGGACTCATATGTAGATGGATTTTTCTTTGGGTTGCCAGCTCACAAATAATGACACAGAGACTTATTATTAATTATGAAAGCTTGACCTTAGCTTAGGCTTTTCCTAACTAGTTGTTGTAGCACAAACCCTAATCTTAATAATAAAAACCTGGAGCCAGATAATGGGTAAATGCTGAAAGATCAGCAAAGGAGCAGCCACTAGAGACTTCTTACCTCTACCGAATCCTCAGCCTGAAAAGGTTGAGTTCCTCTCTCCACCTGCCTTATCACTTCCTGTTTCTTCCTCCCAAGTGCTGGGGTTAAAGGTGTGTGCCACCACTGCCTGGCCTCTATGGTTGACTAGTGACTTGCTCTGCCCTCTGATCTCCAGGCAAACTTTGTTAGAGCACAAACAAAATATCACCACAAGTTCTTATAACTTAAATTAAGTCATATTTTTAAACCTACGTTCTGTCTTGGGGCTCGATACCTCATTTCTCTACACTGCCCATCCTGCTTCCTCTGAGCTGACTGGCAACTCTGTCTTCCCTCTCCCAAGAGATCTCTCTCTATCCAGAAGACCCCTATCTTTCCTGCCTAGCTATTGACTGCTCAGTTTTTCATTACACCAATCACAGCAACACATCTTCACATAATGCACTAATATCCCATAACACTCATACATGTCATTTTGTACTGCTAACTCATATAATACATATATCTGTATTGTTGCCTCACACAATGTTTCCAATTTTAATGCAAAGTCATGGGATATATGCACTTGTATGGCAGGATCATAGAACATGCATGTTTGTATTATGGATTTGTACAACACATGTTTTTGTATTTTGTATTTTGGACTCACACTACACAACTGTTTGTATTGAAGACTCCTATAATATGTATGTCTTTTTTTATTTAGGAGCCGAACAATGTGTCTGTAGCTAGAGTTTTCCTGCCTTGCCCACAGTCAGGACAAATCTTTGTCACCCACCAGTCCCACAGCCCCTCAGACCCAACCAAAGTAAACACAGAGACTTATATTGCTTACGAACTGTATGGCCGTGGCAGGCTTCTTGCTAACTGTTCTTATAGCTTAAATTGATCCATTCTCACAAATCTATACCCTGCCACGCAGCTCGTGGCTTACTGCATCTTTTCATGCTGCTTGTGTCAGGGTGGTGGCTGGGCAGTGAGTCCTTTCTGCTTCCTGTTCTTTTATTTCTCCTCTCTGCTTAGTCCCCCTATACTTTCCTACCTACCCACCAATCAAGTTTATTTATTGACCAATCAAGCAACTTGACATACAGACCATCCACAGCACAGCCAAGTGCAACCATTCTCAACACCCTGCACTCAGGCTCATGGTCCTAATCATCCTCTATGCGTTCTTGCTGGGTAAAGTCATGAGGAACCTGAGAACGGGCTCCCACAGGACATACAGAACATCCCAAAGCAGTGTCTGTATTTTATATTCATACAACCTGACTGTATTGAAGACTACATAACATGTTTGTTTGTATGGTAGATTCATATGTCTGCTTCTACTGTGTACCTTCACAACATGTCCTGTTTGTGTGCAGACTCATATAACATGGCTGCGTGTATTGTGACTCATACAACATGTGTGCCTGCATCGGTGAATTCATATGACATGTGTGTTGTATGTGTAGATATAATAGAACATTCCATCGGTATTGTGGAGGCATACAATATGTCTGTTATATATAAGATTCATACACTCTGCCTGTTTTCAGCCTCACACAAACTGTATGACAAACTGACACAACATGTCTTTTCTATTGTGAGCTCATACACATGTCCATTGCATTATATTCTCAGATATCACATCTATTTGTACGCAGATTCATATAAGACATACTGATTATTGCAAAGTCATCCAACCTATTTGCATGCCAGCTAATACAACATGTGTCTGTGTATTATGTACTAATTTTAATATGTTCCTTGTATTATGAACTCATATGACATGTAGTCTGTTTGTAGATATAATACAATATGTATTTTTTTTATTGCAGGTTAACACAACGTGTCTGTTATATTGAAAGCTCATACAAACTGTGTATAATGTATTTTATACAACGTGTTTATCATAGATCATAGAACAAATATATTTTATTGTAGACTCATATAATGTATATTTCAAGTTCTGCTTTCTGCTTGTATTGCATATTATGTAACATGTCTGTGTTATGTATGAACTTACACTACATATTGTAATGTAACTCGTAAATCATGTCTTTTGTATTGCAGACTCATACATCATGCCCACCTGTATTGCAGACTTCCTCAAGTGTCTCACTGTGTTGAAGACTCACAAACATGATTCATTCATCTAGAGGACTTACACACTTCTCCATTTGTTTTGAGGACACATTCAATGTATCTTGTGTTTCAGTCTCACACCAACATGTCCATTATAATGCATCTATTTGTGATGCAGAATCATGCACCATGTCTGTTTGTATTGCAGAATCATACATGCATTATTTATATTCTAGACTCACATACCATTTTGGTTTGTAATGCAAACCAACTTATACAACATGTATGACTGCATTGTAGACTGACACATCTCTATATTGCAGACTCAAGAAGATTTCTCCCATGTTTTTATTCCAAAGGTTTGTTTTGTGTGTATGTATTATTTTCCTCATTTTTACATTAGTTCTTTGAGAACATCATTCAATGTGTTTTGATTGTATTCATACCAACTCCTCCAAGAGATCTACATGCTTTTCTTTACCCATCTAACTTTGTACACACACACACACACACTCACACACACACAGACACACACACACCCCCCCCCCCACCACCACCACCACCACCAAACAACAACAACAACAAAAAAGTCACGGCATCCAATTTTTGTGTTTCTCATATTTTTCTTGGATTGTGGCCTTCTAGAGTGTGGTTAAACTCAGTGGCCACACCCTTAGAAAACTGACTCTCCTCTTCAACAGCTATTGGAATGCCAACTACTTTCCAGCTATGGGTGGATGCTGTGCCCACTTTTGCTCTCCATGCTATATTTTGTTTGACTTGTATTGTGGAATATTATTTTAACCAGGCAAAGATGTGTTACATTTGCTTATGATACGGAATATTACTTTAACTATGTGAAGGTGTAATACATTTGTTTCTGCTGCCTTTGTTAATGATGTAAAGATGTTTACATTTCTTAAGCTGCAATTGTTAATGAGGTAAGGATGTGTTTAATTATGTAAGGATGTGTTGCCTGCCTAAGGCACCTGATTGGTCTAATAAAAAGCGAATAGCCAATAGCTAGGCAGGAGAGGATAGGTGAGGCTGGCAGGCAGAGAGAATAAGTAAGAGGAAAAAAATCTAGGCTAGAGGGAGAACACGAGAGAATGAGGGGAGAAAGAGGACACCCCAGGGCCAGCCAGGCAGCTGCTAGCCAGACAGACAGAGTAGGACACACAGAAGGAAAGAAAAGTAAAAATGCCCTGAAGCAGAACGTAGATAAAGAAAAACATGTTATGTTGAAGGAGCTAGCAAGAAAATGAGCCTATGCTAAGGCCGAGCAGTCATAAAGAATACGTCTCTGTGTCATGATCTGAGAGCTGGTTGGTGGCACAAAAGAAAAAAGCCTGGTGTAGGCTTGAGCTCATGTGGGTTTGTGTTGTCACAACCATGTGAGTTCCTATGTGCAGCTGCTCAGCTGCTTCTGAGGAGCTTTCCTTGTGGTCCTTCACTGCCTCTAACTTCATAATCTTTCTGCCTCATCTTCCATGGTATCCCTGAGTCTCTGGAGGAAGGAATTTGATAGAGGTGTCCCATCCAGGGCTGAGCATTCTGCAGTCTCTTAGTCTCTGTACTTTGAATAATTGTGGGTCTCTATTAATAGCCATCTATTGCAAAAAAACAAAACAAAACTTCCCTGATACTGAGAGATGTGCTAATCTATGGGTTTAGCAATACATTATTAGGAGTTAGTTTAATATTGTGTCCATTCAGCAGAATAACAGCAGTAGGTTCTCCACTAGCACTCATGACCCAGTCACAGGTTCTGGTCTTCAATTATCGTGCCAGGTGTTGGTTATATCGTGTGGAGGAGGCCTTAAATCTAATTAGAAAGCGGCTATTCAGTGATGTGCCTGCTGCTGTTGCAGCAGTAGGCACGTCTTGCCAGGCCAGTCACTACTGTAGCTTGCAGAGTGCACAACTGAGCAAGACTGATGGTTACTTTTCTCCCCAGGTAGTGTGTACAACCCCTTTCAGCAGTATGATTGCTAGTCAGTCAGGATGAAGCTTCCAGGTCAGTACCAGTCTCCATGTTCAAGTACATGGTATCTTCAGCAATAGGGTCTTACCTTCACATTCTAGAGGGAGCCAAGAGCATGGACAATAGCCTATTAATGTTTGGGTCTGTGGGACCTCACTTGCCAATAATTTGAAAAGAGGTAATCTATTTGGCATTGTACTTTTGATTTGGTAGGTTATGGTTCCTATTGGGTGCATTGCTGCCCCATTATAAGGTAACTGCATTCAAATTCTTTTTTATATACGCATGTGTGTGTGTGTGTGTGTGTGTGTTTTAGGAAGATTCTGAAGTAGCATGTTTCTGTATGGCACTTTCAAGAGACCCCTCCCTCCCTCCTTTCTTCCTTTCTCTGTAGTAGTTATCACTCCTTGTATTCCCTCCTCTGTCCTGCTTTCCCACCCTCCACTCTATTTAACCCTTCCTGTTCCATTATTCCTCTTTACATTTCCCTTGACAGCAACCCCCGCCCTTTCTAATTTCCTGACACATATCTGCAAGTTCAAAGCTAACATCCAAAACAGATGAGGGAAAACATGCAATATTTGTCTCTCTGAGTCTGTGTTGCCTCACTCAGAAAGATTGTTTCCATCTCCATTCATTTATCTATGGACTTGGTTTTTTTTTTAAAAATAATATTGTGTAAATGTACCAGGTTTTCCATATCCATTTATCAGTTAAGGGACATCTAGACTGTTTCCACTCACTGGCTATTGTGAGAACAGTGGCAATGAACATGGACGAGCAAATATCTCTACAGTAGGATATAGAGTTCTTCAGGCATATGCCCCAAAGTGGTATAGCTGGATCATGTGGTGGATTTATTTCTAGCTTTTTAAGTTCCTCCACACTGATTTCCATCAGTAGGCATCCCCACCAGCTGTGAATTCCCCACATTCACGCCAGCATTTGTTGTTTGTTTTTGTTTTTGTTTTTGCCATCCTGACTGAGGTAAGATAAAATCTCCAAGTAGTTTTAATTTGCAATTTTCTGAAGGCTAATTATGTTGAACACTTAGAAAATGATGTTCTCAGCCATTTGAATTTCATCTTTTGAAGATTCTCTGTTTGGTTCCACACCCCATTTTTAAATTGGGCTGTTTTTTTTTTTTTTTTTTTTTTTTTTTTTTTTTTTTGATGCTTAGTTCAAAACACTAACCTTCTGTCAGATGTATAGCCATAAGGGTTTTTCCCATTCCCTAGACTGACTCTTTTCTCAATGATGGTACCCTTTGCTGCACGGAAGCGGTGGTCCTCCCTGACGTCTGGCTGTGGTCCTCCCTGACGTCTGGCTGTGGTCCTCCCTGACGTCTGCCTGTGGCCCTCCCTCTGCCCTTTCTTGCCTGATGTTCTCAGAGACTTTTGTGTCAGATCTACCACTTGAGGCTGGGGACCCCGCAGTCACTTATTCTCTGCATTTGACCAGTTGTGGAAACTCTGAAGTAACCTCTGTGTCCTGCAAAAAGAAGCTTCTTTGATGAGGGCAGGAGCTACATTTCCCTGTGTACATAAGGACAGGTAGAGGACACAGCTAGAAGCTGAGTCAGGAAAATGGCAGTGGGAGGCTCTCCTCCAGCATCTGTGGGCTCTCCAGCCATAGATAGTTGGCTGGTTTGTACCAGGTATGAGTTTCCTCTTACTGAGTAGGCCTTAAGACTAATTAGATGGCTCTTACTTAATCCCAAGGTAAACTAGCCACTACTGTACCCTTGGGGATGTCTTGCCAGGCTGGTCATTGCTGTGTCCGTAGGTTTTATGGATAGATGGGACTCGATCCCTTCCCTCCCTTGGCTATTTGCAGTCTTACATTGAAGTCTTTTTTAACAGCCATTCTGGATTTTTATTTTTATTTTTTTGTTAATTGATAATCTTATACACACTCATACAGCATGCTTATGTATGTTGCAGACTCATACATGTCTGCCTGTTATGGAGACTCCAACAGCATGTGTGTTCATATTACACACTAACATGGCATTCTGTTTGTGCTGTAGACTCCTACAACATGTGTTTATGTTTCAGTCTCGTACAGCATGTCTTATTTGTATTATGGGACTCATAGAATGTGCCTTTTTATTGAAGACTCATATGATGTGTATGTTTCTGTTGCAGATTTAGACAACATGTGTTTTTATAATGCAGACTCATAGTGCATGTGTGTTTGCGATTAGATCTCATATAACATTTCTCTTTGTACTCTGGACTCACACAACAAGGTTATTTTCATTGCAGACACACACACGTCTTGTTTGTGTTGTGTACTCACTTATCTGGTTTTGTCGCAGCTCACACCACAGGTCCCCTTGTGTTTCAGATGCATGCAGCAGGTTTATTTTTTGTTTTCCATTTTTGTACAGAAGATTTCTTAAGTTTAATTTTAAATTTTTTGAAATAAATTTGATGAGGACTGTACTTGTGTCATTTTGTCCCTCCCTTCCCTTTCTAACTTCTCTCATGCCCCCTAACTCGCTCTCAAATTCACATCCTCTTCTTTATTATTGACACACACACAACCCACTAAGTCCATTTTGCAATGCTTGTATGTACATTTATTTTTCATTTAATTTTTTTTTTGTCTTTTCAACACAGGGTTTCTCTGTGTAGCTTTGGCTGTCCTGGATCTCCTTTGTAAACCAGGCTGGCCTCGAACTCACAGAGATCTGCCTGCCTCTGCCTCCCAAGTGCTGGTACTAAAAAGGCGTGTGCCAACCACCACCCAGCTAAATTTAAATTTTAAAAAAGAATTTCTTACAAGAGTTCTATATTTACATTAGTCCCTCCCTCCCTTCTCCCACCTACAACTCCTTCCATGACTCCCTCAACACCTTTGATTTCTTTCTTTCTTCCTTTTTTTTTTTTTTTTCAGTTTTTCTGAAACCGGGCACACTATGTAGCCCTGGCTTGTCCTGCAATTCAGTGTGTAAACCAGGCTGGCATCAAAACTCATAGAAACCCACCTGCCTTTGACTCCCATGTGCTGGAATTAAAGTGTGCACCTCTGTGCCCAGCTTCCTTTGATTCCTTTATCTCTTCTTCTAGGATTGCTATTGTACTATTCTGATACTGATTATATTAGTCCCTGAGCCTTTGGCACAGAGTTGCTTTGTAGATCTACCATTGCGGGTGGAGACCCCACAGTCACCTGTCTGGTGACCATTCCACAGTCATTTGACCTTTGCATTTTGACCAGTTGTGGATCTCAGTTTGCTGCAAAAAGAGAATTCTTTGATGATGGGTGTAAGCTACACTTATATGTAGGTAATGCTTACATCTTCTTTCGAGCAGTTTCAGGGGTTCGGGTATCATTGAGTTTGATTTCCTTGGTGATAGATACGTGTCTAACTTCATTCTTCTAGATGTGGACACCCAGTTTTTCCCAGCACCACTTGTTGAAGATGCTTTGCTCTCTTTCCTCCATACTTCTGGCATCTTTGTCAAATATCAAATGTCTGTAATTCTATACTCTCATGATTGGCTGTATATGTCTTTCTTGTGCCAGTAAACAGGATATTTTATTACTATAGTTTGTCATGTATCTTGAAATCTGAGCAGTAATCCCTCATGCAGCACTTTTTGGTCAGGATTGCTATGTGGAGTCTTTTGCACTTCTGTATGCATTTTAGGGGGTTTTAATATTTATTCGAAGAGTGTCATGGAGACTTTGATTTGGATTGCTTTGAATCCATAAATTGCTTTTGCCAGGATGTCATTTTCACAATATTAATTCTACCAGCCCGTGAATGTGGGAGGTCTTTCCATCTTCTGTGCCTTCCTTGTTTAAAGTTTGACTGAGGTCTTTAACCTCCTTGGTTAGACTTATCCTAATTTGTTTGTTTTGTTGTTGGGGGGGCTATAGAATGGAATTTCCCCAGATCTTCTCAGTGTCTTTGTTACTGGTGTATGATAAGTGGTTTGAATCCCTGGTAGTGGTTTTCTCTATCAATGCAGTAAGTCAGATCAAGCTGAATTAAAATTCCAGTTTAATGAGCAAAGCACCCCCAGGTGACTCTCAAGCCCCCAAAGTGAGGCAGGGAGGGAGAGAGAGAAATCGCAGGGCAGGTCTAGGGACCGGAGCTTAAATACCTTATCGGAGCCATCTAGGACAGCTCCCTGGAAGCTGGCTTTCTCAGGGGCAGGGTTTGGAGGGGAGGAGAGGGCTGAGGCGGAGCTTCTACCTGAACACCCCAACCTTCTGGATATATGAGTGCTGGTTCAAGTCTGGCTACTTCCTGCTGGCATGCACCAACGATGTGGGGAGGAGGAGTTGGGAGTCAATGGGCCTCATGCTGGGTGGGAGGTGGGTGAAGAAGCATTCAGTTAACTGCCAATCTCAGAGACCTTGGGGGGCCGGGATCTGTTTCTTGAGGAAGCTGAGAAGACAAGTTGCTAGGAGAAAAGATATTGTTATCACCGGCCCTAGGAATGGGACTAGCCATGGGAACAGTGGAGATGGCAGTAAGAATGGGAACGAGATGTGCCCTGGTTGTACTGACAAAGATGAGTGAGGAAGGCAGAAGAGCGTCTAGGCCTTCATTGGGACAGTTTGGAAAACTGGAGGGTGGAGGGTCCCAGTTACTGGACAGACCATGTATCTGGATAGGTGCCTGCTTGAGCCTGGAGAATGGTACCAGCATTGATGTCCAGGAGGTTGGGGGGATGGCATGTCAAATTGGGGGATGATGCATTCCAGGAGTACCTGGGCCATCACAGTTATATAGAACAGCTATTCATTTTTGTAAGTTGATCTTGTACCCTGCTACTTTGCTGAACTGTTCATCATTTCTAGAAATTTCTGGTGTGACTTTTGGATCTCTGTGTGTAACAGTGTATTGTCTGTACACGGGGATAATTTAACTTTTTCCTGTTAATATCCCTTTGATTCCTTCTCCTGGCCGTTGTTCTAGCCAGGGTTTCAAGACTGCACAAAAACGGAGCAAGTGCGTGGACAGCTCTGTCCCGTTCATGACGTTAGTGGGGTTGCTTTGAGTTCTTTTCTCAGGATGTTATTGGCTGCGGGTTTGTCGTGTGCAGCCTTTCTTATGTTGAGGATGTCCTCACCAGTCCCATGCCCTTTAGGGCTTTTATCATGAAGGGTGTTGGACTTTGTCAAAGGCCTTTTCTGCATCTACTGAGATGATAAGCTTTGGGTTTTATGTCCTTTTATAAGATTTATTACATTTATCAACTTAATTATGTTGACCCATCCCTGCATCTCTAGGAGGAAGCCATTTAATCATGGCAGATGATTTTTTTTTTACATATTCCTTTATTCAGTTTGCAAGTACATTTTTAAAGAATTTTCCCATCGTCTTCATTGGGGATATTGGCCTATCATTCTCTGCTGTTGTATCTTTACCTCACTTTGCTATTAGAGTAATATTGAATTAGTTGAAGGAATTTAGGAGTGTTCCTTCTGTTCCTTTTTCTTTAAAAATATAATTTGAGAATATTAATTGTAGTTCTTCTTTGAAAGTCTGGTAGAATTCTGCGGTGAACCAGTCTGGGTCTGGTTGATTGTTTTGGTTTTGTTTCATTTTGTTTTTAAATGGTTTTATTACAATTTTAGCCTTCTCATTGCTATGGTCTGTTTAAGTTATTGACGTCTTCTTGGTTTAATATGGGTGGTTCAGATGTATCAAGAACTTAATGCAGTGTCGGTTTTAAAGTGGTCCCTTACTGCACTCTGAATTTCTTAGGTGTTTGTTGAAATGTTCCCCTGTTCATCATTAATTTTACTAATTTGGGTTTCCTCTTTCTTCCTTTTGGTTAATTTTGGTAAGGGTCTGTCAATCTTGTTGAACTCCTCAAAGATTCACTGATTCCTTGTGTTGTCTTGTCTACTCATTTCTCTGAAACAGATCACATACTGGGACACAAAACAATCCCAACAAATACAGACAAACTAAAATGACTATACATATCGTATTTGAAATAATCTTGAAATTAACAACAAAGAATCTCTAGAAATTCAATAGCTATTAAAAACACACTACTGGATGGTTAATGGCCAAAGAAGAAATCTGATTTAAAAAATCAGAAGAGTACCAATAAATGACTTAATGATGTAACTCAAGAGTTTAGAAAACCCAAAACAAGTCAAGCTCAAATCCAGTAATCTGAAGAAATAATAAAAATTGAGGCAAAAAATTAATGAAGCACAAATACAGTTTGCCTGTTTGTGTTGTAGAATTACACAAAATGTCTTATTTTGGTGCAGATCAAAAACCGTGTATGCTTGTGTTGAAGACTCCACAACAGGTCTACTGGTATTGTAGACTCGTGTAACAAGTCTGTTTACATTATAGACTCATGGAGCAGATACATTCACATGGCAGGCTCAACCAACATGTCTGTGTATGAAGACATCACACATGTCTTTTTGCTTGGTAGAATCCTACAATGTACTGTCAGTATTGCAGATCCATACAACATGTCTTTATTGATGACTCATACAGCACATGTGTTTACATTACAGACTCATATAACACATCTGCTTGTACTGCAGACTCATCAACACTGTCTGTGCTGTAGAGCCACACAACACGATTTTGTATTACAGTCTCATACACTAGTCTTACTGGTATTGTAGACTCATGAAAATATGTACAACTGTGCGGCTCACTGATGCAACATATCTGTATTTTATTTTATTTCTAGTTTTAAACTTTAAAACACTTGTAAATCAAAATGAGTCTTCCCCTTTCCAGAAGGTATCAGTTTGCAAACAGCTTCTTGGTTGGGTTGGACTTATATCCACTCCCTTTCTCTTTGCTGGGATCTTGTCTGGTTGAACTTGTGCGAGCCTTGTGGCGCTGCCACAGTCTCTGGAGTTCATGTGTGCATCAGTCCAGTCCTGCTGTGTCTGGAAGACGCATGCTTCTTGGAATCACCACCACCTCTGGCTCTCACAATCTTTCTATCCTGTTCCTCTTCCACATAATCCCTAATTTGAAGGGAAGTGTTTGATAAATTAGGGCTGGGTGCTCCAAACTCTCCCTCTCCGCACATTGTCCAGTTGTGCGTCTGTGGACTAATTACCATCTGCTATAAGGAGAAACTTTTCTGAGGAGGGCTGAGCAAAGCACTGATCTATCGGTTAAAGTCATATGTCAATTAACCGACATTTTATGCTATGTTCATTTAGCAAAATGATAGTAGGTTTTCCTGTGGCCCATGACCTGTCTAGTCTTAGGTTTTGACCACGTAGCAGCGTCAGGTGTGGGTTCCATGTCATGGAGTGGGCCTTAAGTCCAATAAAAAAGTTGTTAGTTATCTCAAAATATTTGAACCATGCCTGTACCAATATATCTTGCAGGAAAAATCAGTTTTTCTCCATGGAGTGACACTGAGTATTTTAACCACACTGCAGAGAAGCCCCATGCCAGGAGTAGCTGGCCAGCACAAATGGATGCCATGTTTTTATATATTTTTTTGTTTTGGTCTCGTTGGTATTTTCTATCTTATTTGTTTTTTGTTGTTGTTGTATGTTTTCTTTCCTTTTTGTTTGTTTGTTGTTAGAGAGAGAGAGAAAGAATATGAAGTTGGTGTGTAGGAACCCGGGGAGGATCTGGGAGAGATGGGGAAGGGCAAGGAATATACTCAAAAATACACTGCATGAAAACACTTTAAACACACACACACACAAACACACACAAAGAGCTACTATTTTAAGAAAATGAATAGGGAAATTTTGTTTGTATTTTTTTTGTAAAAAGTTTAATTGTTTGTAATGGTCCAAAAAATAGACTCCAACATGTCTGTTTGCATTGCAGACACATATTACAGACCTGTTTCGATTTTAGAGTCATGCACCATGTGTGTTTGTAAAGTGTAGCCTCATACATGTCATTCATGTTGCAGACTCTTAGAGCACATTTTATTTTGAAGACATATATGACTCGTTTATTTTTATTGTAGGTGCACACAATATGTCTGCTTGTATTCAGATACATATAATTTGTCTGTATGACAGGCAATGCAACATATCGTACTGTGGACTCATGCAACTCATTGGTGTTTTAAACATACACAAGTCTGTTTGTACTGTGAATTCATACAATATATGTTTGTATTACAAATACATACAACATGTCTGTTTGTAATGTGAATTCACGCAACATGTCTGTTGTGTTGTGAACTCATAGAACATGATTGTGTTGTAAAATAACACAATGTGTCTTATTTTTGCTAGCAACTCATAAAATATGTCACTTTTTAGTGCAGATTCATAAAATGTGTATTTGTATTATGGACACATAGAACATGTCTGTATGTGTCACACTCTTACAACATATCAGTTGGTATTGTAGAATCACACATGTCTGTGTTGTAAACTATGCAACATATGTTATTTGTGATACAGGCTCATTCAACAAATTGTGCACTTCCACTCATATAACATGTCTCTTTGTAGACTCATACATGTTTGGTTGTATTGTAGACTCATACAATGTGGCTTCTTTGTATTGTAGATACATACAACATGTCTCATCATATTGCAGACCATGCAGCATGTCTTTTTGTAGTACAGATTCAGATGGCATGTATATTTTGTTTAGATGCAAATAACATGTCTCATGCATATCACAGAAACACACATCCTTGTATTATAGACACATACAAAATGTCTTACTTGCATTTTAGACTCATGCAACATATTTATATGGAAGACTCAGACAAGTGTATTTGTATTGCCCACACACAACATGGCTATTGGTTTTGGAGATTCATACAACATGCTTATCTGTTTTGCACACATACAACATAGGTTCTTGTATTGCAGAATCATGTGACATATTTATTTATATTTCAGGCTCCTACAATATGTCTTATATATGTAAAATCATATAATATGGCTTTTTGCATTATAATGTGACATTTCTGTTTACCTTATAGACTCAGATAACTTGTGTATTTTCACTACAGACTCAGACAACATGTTGTGTTGCAACTGTACACATGTACTCATATAACAGTCTGATTTACTGTAGACTCATTCAACATGCTTCTTGTGTCTATTTGTATCGCAAACTCACTCAACACATCTGTTTACATTGTACATGCATACAACATGTCCTCTTGTTTTGCAGAATCAATACGGCATACTTGCCTATTCTGTAGACTCATACAACATGTCTTGTGTTTCATGATTATAAAACATGTCTGTTTATATTGTAGACATAAACATCTACTGGTTTTGTATAGTCATACAACATGTCTTATTTGTCATGTTTCTTTCATTCCACATTAGTCTGAAATTTATGCATATGTTAAGCACTTTGGACCTTTGTAAGTGACAATATTCTGCAATATTGATGTCCATTTTTAACCCACTTAAACAACTGAACGAACATAAAAAAATGTTAAACACATTTCACAACCCAGGAATTCCCTGTTGTTTCTGCTCCATGGCCATCACATGCAATGCTGTTATGAAGTTCATGCACATGTTTTTACGAAGACGTGTTTCCCGAAGAGGAATTCCTGGTTGTGGAAATGTGTTTAACGTTTTTATTTTTGTTTATTTTGTGTTTTCATGTGTAATGGTGTTGGCCTGCATGTATGTTGTGCACCACCTTCATATATGTTTTGCGTGCCTACTGTTTGTAGAGGCCGAGGAGGGATTTAGGAAATGTAGTTACAGATTGCTATGAGCTGCCGTGTGGGTTCTGGCAATGGAACCTGATTCTCTGGAAGAGCAGCCAGTGCTCTTAACTGCTGAGCCATCTCTCCAGCCCTATGTTTAACTTTTTCAGGGACTGGCACGGTGGCTGCTGGGTGGATATTCCCTGCAGCAGCGAAGCCCAGGGTTCCAGTTTTTCCACATTCTCTAAATACTTGCTGTCCTTTACTGTAGCCATTTGTGTGGATAAAGTGGTGTTTCATTGAAGTCTTTCATTTGTATTTCCATAGTGACCGATGATGTTAAACATCTTTCCAAGTTTTCCTGTGGTTTCTGCCATGGTGTGTGTGTGTGTGTGTGTGTGTGTGTGTTCGCATGTGTGAAGTGAAGAAAAATCTGTTCATCGCTTTATCTTTTTGTGGAGATGGGGACTAAATAGAATCTTGCACATACTAGGAAAGCTCTCTGCCTGCCACTGAGTGGCACACTTAATCCCTAAGTGCCTAGATTTTGTTAACTTTGCTTTGCTTTTTAAACGTAGCCCAGGCCGGCTCAAGCTCCCTGTGTACCTAAGGATGATCTTGAACTCCTGATTTTCCTGTCTCTGTCTCCCAAGTGCTGGGTTTCAGGGGTATACCACCACCTGGTTAGTGTGGTGCTGGTTAGAGTCATCTGGGCAAAGGGACCACAGCTGAGGCATGGCGGTCATCTGATTGGCCTGTAGGCATGTCTGGAGAGCATTTTCTTGATTAGTGATGATGTGGGGAGCACTCAGTTCACTGTGGATGGTCCCACCCACAGGCAAGATGGTCTTATGCTGTGAAAAAAAAACAGACTGAGCAGTTCAATGGGGAACAAGCCAGGAAGCAGCGTTACTCCATGGCTTCTGCTTCAGTTCCTGCCTCCAGGTTCCAACTTGAACTCCTTTCCTGGCTTCCCTCAGTGATGAGTGTAAAGTAGAATGAAATCAACCCTTTCCTCCCCAAGCTGATTTTGGTCAGTGTTTTATCACAGCAACAGAGAAGCTAACCAGGACCTGGGGACTGAACCCTGGGCTTTGTACATGCTAAACAAGCTACCACCAACTGAGCTAACAGTCCAGACTTTTTGTTTCTGTTTACTCTTGTTTTATTAGTGTAGATTGGTTTTACAAATAACAGGTTTCATTACGACATTTACATAAATACATACAGTGTACTTTCATTGTCTCCGCCCCAACCCCTTTCTGTCCTGCTTCCTTCTCCCACTGGTACCCCGCTCACTGCAAACATACCCTGTTTGACTTCATGCCTTTCCAGCACTGGCTGCTCTTCTAGAGAATCAGGGGTCTTTTGTAGTCTGAGAACTGTCTATTCAATTCAGTTTCCCATTTATTTGTTCTTTGTTGTTATTTTTCTTGACTCTGTAGACATTCTGAGCAACAGACACTAGACCCATCCCCCGTGGCAGAGATCTTCCCTTTCTGGCTGTCTCTTTACCTTGTGGAAGTCTCTAGTTTGATAAGATCCCATTCATCAGTCTTGCTCCTCCCCCCCCCCCCCCCCCCGAGCTATTCAGGAAGTTGTCTCCTGTCCCTGTATCCTGAAGTGCCCCCTTGCTCTCTTTTAGTTCTCTCAAGTTTCAGGTCTTATATTCAGTTCTTTTATCCATTTTTATTTAAATTTTGTACAAAGTAAGAGATGGGGATCTAGCCTCACTGGTTTCCACAGCACCATTTGTTGAAGAGTCTGTCTTTCTCCAGTGTGTTCTTTGTAGTGCCTTTGCCAGGCGTCAGCTGACTGCAGCTGCGTGGGCTTGTTTCTGGAGCCTATGTCACTCCCTCGGTCAATGTGTCTGTTTTCACGCTCTTGCCAAGCTGGTTTTGTACTAAGGCTCTGTACTGTAATTTGATTATAATATCATCAGGATACTTCCAGGCATTAAGATACTCCCAGGCATTAGGATACTCTCAGGCATTAAGATACTACCAGCTTTTTTCTCTTTGCCGAGTATTGCATTGGCTACTTGGCGGTTCTTTAGTCGTTCAACATGACTATGAGTGTTTTTTTCCATTTCTATAGATAATGTCATTGGGATTTTATTGGGAATTGCATTGATTATTTGGATCTCTCTTAATAATATAGCCATTTTAATAATATTAATTCCCACAAATGTGGAGGGTTTTTCAACTGCTAGTATTCTCTTCAATTTCTCTTGTCAGCTTTTTACGGTTTTGTATGTGAAGGTCTTCACATCCTTGATTAGGTTTCATCCTATTTTCTGAAGCTGTTTCAAATGGGATTTCTTTCTCAGCATGTTCACAGTCAGTTTCTGGAAAAGCTACTGTTGTGTGTCGGCTTGTACCCTGCTACTTTGCTGAACATGCTTATCACATCTCCAAGTTTTCTGGTGCTATCTTTGGTGTGTTCTAAGTATGGAATGATAATGTTCTGAAATAGGAATAATCTGACTCGCCCCTTATTTGTCTCCCTCAAGTCTTTCTGCTTTGGCAAAGGACACAAACTGTACTGAGAACACATGGAATGAGTAGATAGCCTTGTCTCATTCCTGATGTTAGAGAAAACGCTTTTTATTTTTCCTTACTTGGTATAATGTTAGCAACAGGTTTGCTAGACACGGCTTTTGTTGTATTGAGTTACGTTTTCTCTGTTGCTGGTGTCCTCAGGGCTTTTTATTGTATAGAGGTGTTGAATTGTGTAAAAGGCTTCTCCCATGTCTACTGTGTGATTGTGATGACTGTGCTTGATTCAGTTTAGACAACGTGTTTTCTGTTTGTGGAACTACACTTTCATCTTTGGAACCAAACTGATTTTGATTATGATGCATGATTTTATATTTTACTGTGTTGTTGAATTCTGCTTGTAATTACTTGATTGAGAAACTGTGTCTGTGTTCATTGTGGAAACTGACTTCTTAGTTTTCTTTGATCATGTCCTTATCCAGTTTGGGTAGAATATTGTAGCTAGCTTCATAGCATGATTTCCCTTTCTACTTCCAAACTAGTTTGAGCAGTTTTTATTTAAAATTCTGGTAGAACTCAATGATTAATTTGTCCAGAAGCTTTATTTCCCAAGGGACTCTTTATTATTGCTTTAGTCTCATTGCTTATTACATGTCTGTCTAGGTGTATACATCCTCTTCACTCAATTATGGTCTAGAAATTTATATATATTTTCTATATCTTCCAACTTATTGGACTATAGGTTTTAAAATATTCCCATATAATCCTCCGCATTTCAGCATAAGGCCCCTCCACACCTTGTTTTATGAATTCATATTTCATTTGATGAATGTGGTTAAGGACTTATCTGTCTTATTTACCATTTCAAAGAAGTTGTATGCTGTTTCCTTGGTTATCTGTAAGTCTTCATTTCACTAGTTTTCTACCAGTCTTTATTATTTCTATTCACTAATTTTGTTTATATTTGTCTAAACCCATGAGCATCAATAAGTTATTTGCTATCTCTCTCATTTTAGAAAAGATTTCACTTGTTTTTATTTTATGTGTCTGTTTTACCTATATGTATGTGTAAGCACCATCTGTGAATCTCATGCCTGTAAAGGCCAGAAGGTGTTACATGCTCTGGAACTAGAGTTAGAGTGGATTAAGAGCCACCATGTGGTGGCTGGGAATCAGAGTCGGGGCCCCGGGAAGAGCAGCTGAGCCATCTCTCCAGTCCCAGCTCTCTTGATTTTCTTTTTAGAATTATTTATTTTTATATGTATTGCTGTTTTGCCTGCATATATGTTTGTGTGCCACTTGCATCAGTGCCCACAGATGTAGATGTGACCAACCGTCTTATTAAATAAGAAACACAGAGCCAATACAGACATGAAAGCCAAGAGATCAGAGCATTCGCTAAGAGCTAAAAACCTTACCCTTCACTGTGTCTGTTGCCCTACCTCTCCGAAAGAGACCTACTTCCTGTGTGTCTGTATTTTTATAGTGCTTCTGTTCTGCCTTCTCATTGGTTGTAAACCCAACCACATGACCTCCTAGTCACTGCCTGTCTGTACAAACCTCCAGGAGAAGATAAGCCGTGGATACCATCAAAATTGATAAAGGTTCGATTTGAACAAGAGAGACCTCTTAATTAGAGGAGGTGATAGTTCATCAACCAGCATGAACATCCAATTTAAACTAACCTATAGCAGTAACACATGCCTTTTCATTTAATCAGATAATAACTTGCCAAAAAGGAACATCCCCAAAATTAGTCTTGGGGAAAGGTTTTTGTTTTTGTCTTTTAGGAGAATGAAGGTTAAGGAATCTGAAGAACACAGGACAAATGAGACAACTGAAGAAAAGGGACAAATCATCTATCCCAGGAAACAGAGTGAAATGGCATATGGTATATCATCTAAAAATTTTTTATAATCTTCTAAATGTTTTGTTTCTGCTCTTCTCTAAAGAAATTTAACACTATTGGTCTTCTAATAGTCCCAGTTCAATTAAAATTTAAAGCTGACTTTGGTGTTGGAGAATGGCTCTCTCCTTCTTTAAACTCAAGCATGTTGTTAAAAGGAAAATGCAAACTCCCTGTATCATGCCAGAAGAAAAGAGCCATCTTCTGCTATGGGACAGGAGAAAAGCCAAATTAATTAAGGGACTATTCTATTACTAATCTCAACTCTTTGATTCTATTCTGATTCTTTAAACTTTTCTTAAAGTATGAATTTTATATCAAAATTTACAAGATTAATATATATATATATACATTTTAAACTTTGTTAAGATATGAATGGTCATATAGAGTACTAATTCTAGAAAAAATGCTTCAATTAGCTGCATATATATGTCTTTGTGTTGAGTCTCTTATCAGTTTTCTGCAGGAAATCACGGCCAGGCCTAACATCAACTGAAGTCTCCAGGAAGAAGATGGGCCCACAACAATAATTCCATGTGAACAATAATAATATCATTAAGCTGACAAACATCATCTACAGATCAGCTTTGTACTACAAGGTGCTCAGAGCAATTTTGAGAGGGCTAGCTGAGATGATCCATTAATACCGACAGAAATAGCATACATTCCAATTTTTGAACCGAATTATAAGGACTTTGAACCACTTTACTTAAATTTTCTGATTTGTAACCTGCCTTTCCTTGTTTGTTGGCATCTGTATAAAATGTACAAACTCCAGATATGGTTTTTCCCGTACAATTCAATGCAAGATCCAATCAGCTCTCTTTATAAGATCAATTCTATCGCTTTTGGGATGTTTGCTGTTAATTTCTCCCAAAAAAATTACTTCAAGCTCTTTGCCAAGGTTCACTTTCTGTCCATAATTTTTCAATGTCCTCTTAGTTAAAGGTATGACAATTTCTGCTGGTCTATTCCTGCTAATTGACGAAGTCTCAATTTTCCTTTCCAAATCGAGTCAGAGATTTTTTCCACATAAGTTTTTAATTTTTTATTGGTTTATTTGGTAAAAAATCCATTCCAATATAATATCTTCCCTCTGCATAATATTCCTGTAGGAGAAGACTAGAAGGTAAAATAACCAAATACAATCCAGCTTTGGATCAATACGATCCAAGTGCCCTTCATGTACTTTCTTTTCTACCAAGGCCAATTCTTTCTCAGCTTCAGGTAATAATTCCCTTAGACTATTTAAGTCCTTGTCACCTTCTAAGGTTTGAACAAATTATTCATTCATCATTTTTTACCCCAACAATAGTTCATAGATGAGAAATGTCTCCAAATAATCTTTGAAAGTCATTAAGAGTCTGTACACAGAGGCCAGAAGAGGGTACCAGATCCCTTGGAACTGTGAGCTATCATGTGGCTGTTGATAATCGAACCTGGGTCCTCTGAAAGGGCAGCCCAGTGCTCTTAACCACTGAGCCATCCCCCCAGCTCTCAGTTGATTTAGTACTGTTTGCTTCCTGTTTCCTCTGTTGACTCTCCTGTTTGCTAGATTACTGAATGAAACACGATTAAGTCTGTCATCTTTTAACTCTAAGGAAACTTAGTTTCTGAGCTCTCTCTTGTGTTTTGACAGTCCTTTATTCCTCCCTCTATGTGGGGTCTCTTCCATTCCTTCTGGAATGCTAGCTGGATTCCACTAGCGTCTGCTTGTCCAGAAGACTTTATTTCTCTATCAATTTTTAAGGCCAGCGTTAAGGAATATAGTTATTCTAGTCGGCACTGTTTAATCTCATGACTTGAATGTATCTTTCTACTCTTTCTTTGGCTTGTAGAGATTTTGATGAGAGATTCTGATAGAATTCTGATGATTTTTTCCTTTGTAAGTACTTTGGCATTTTTGTGTTGCAGCTCTCAATATTCTTTTTTTAAATTTTATAGTCTTAGGATTTGTAACTATTATGGGGCATGGTGAGGTTCCCAACCCCTTGGTCATGTCTGGGATTCTAAACACCTCTTGTGCTCAGATCCCTGCTTCTTTTTTCTTTTCTTTCTTTAAGGTTTGGGTACTTTTCTGCCGGAATTTTACTGAATGGGTTTTCTGTCTTTAGTTTGTGTCTTAGCCCCTCCTCCTCATTGTATTTGTGCTCACTCTTGCTTGTCTCTTCCCATCTTGCTTGCTGTGTGTCAGGCTGACTCAGAACACACCATGGAAACCCAGGCTGGCATCAGTCTCCTACATCAGTCTCCTGATTGCTGGGTTTGCAGACATGTGCTACCATTTCTGGACTATCTCCCCAGAGTTCTTGAAAAGTTGTGACCATGCTGGGATATTCTTGTCTTTGTTGTTTACCTGAATTCGAAATTCTTTCAACTGTGCATTCCATTACTGTCTCCTCCAGTCTGCTTATGTAGTCTGTTGATGATATGTCCAACATTTCCTTTTGTCTTCGATCCAGAATCTTCCTATCTCTGAGTTTCTCATCCACATTGCTGCCTTTTTCATTCAGGTCTTGAACTGACTTCCTTACCTTGTCTGTTTATTTGAATCCCCTTTGAAGTCATTTATTTTAAAAATTAAACCTGCAAACTCCGTGCCTGGTATTTTGACCATTTCGGTGTTTTTAGGGTTCAGTTACTAAGAAGTCATGAGGTTTGGAGGAGTCCTGTCACCTTGCCTGGTCTTGTTTCTTGTGTTTTATCCCTGGAATTCGTGCTCAGTGTGAAAGTGCATCTCCACTGGTTTAGCCTCAGCTGGCCTGTGAATTGTGGATAGCACTTGCCACCCAAGCGAGTCTGTCTGTGAATCTGAGCTCAGGTCCCAACCGGTTTCCTGGTCCCAAAACTGTTCTTTGGATGGGTGCTCATTTAGTCAGGGGAGGAGACAGAGGCCTTTAAGGTTTGGAGACATAAAAAATTCAGGGAGTTCTGATCTTTCTGACCAGGAATTTTGACTGTAAGAGCTGTGAAGGTGAATCTCTGGTGAGCACCATCAAGCAGGCAGGGGCCCTTCTCTGCATCTGCAGCCTGGCCACCTTAACCCTTACCTCCACAGACCTGCCACCTTAACCCTTACCTCTGCAGACCTGCCACCTTAACCCTTACCTCTGCAGACCTAACACCTTAGCCTTCACCTCCGCAGACCTGCCACCTTAAGCCTTACCTCTGCAGACCTAACACACTTAAAAACCCTTACCTCTGCAGACCTAACACCTTACTTAACCTTTACATTCCTTAAGTGCCTGTCCATGTGTGGCCTTACGGTGCTCCCCCAGCTTCTCCTTCTCTCTTTGGCTTGCCACCCAACTTAAGAAAAATTCCCTTTTTGCTGTAGTTTTGCCTAACATCCTATGTTAGGGTCTGTGTTTCCTTCAGCAATGTAACGTTCAATATCCCTGTCTTCTTCCAGGTGTCTAGCCACGGCTCTGCCCCCCATCCTCCTTTTTTGTGCTACCCAGGGCTCCCTGCAGCCACAGACTTCTCCTTTTTATTTCAGATTCATGAAGATGTGAAAGGGCAGGGTGTCTGAATCTACCATCCTACCCCCGGGGCTATTTTTAAATTGAAGCCATTTGTCTTTTCACTCTGGAGTTCTCCGAGTTCTTTCCTGCCCTACACAGCAGACCTGGCCACGCTCCCCAGGAGTGCGATTAGTGGCGAGCCAGGCCTCTTTGTGGATTGGATTTCCACTTCCTTGGTTCTGTTCTCTGAAGCACTGGAGTTTTTCAATTAGGAAGTAGAAGTTTAATGATTTTTCTGTAGCTGATTGTACTTTCCATGTCATGTTTAAGATGCTGAACAGCTAGTCTAATTTCAGAACAATTCATATCTACATTTTCTCTGGAAAATGTTCTTTGTTTTAGCCCTTGCATAAGTGTCTTAGATCAATTTTGAGTTGACTGTTATATATGGTGTAAAGTAAAGAACTAATTTGTTTTTCTCTTTTTGAGAGAGGATTTTATATAGCCCAGGCTGGCCCCAAACTCTCTGTGTAGCCAAAGAGACTGAGTTCTTGAACCCTCATGAAGGATGGACGATAGGCCTGCACCACACAGCTGATTCATGTGTGCTAGGGATCAAACCCAGAACATCATACATGTTTTGTAAGCAACCTACCAAGCTGAGAGACGTCACCGCCGCATGTGTCCAGGTCCTGCTGTGTTTTGGCAATGAACACCATTGAAACACCGTTTAGTTGTCTGTTAATCATGAGAGAGGTCCATCCACTCTTTGTAAATCAGAAAAACCCCCCAGTCTTTGCTTGGAACCTTGCTTCTTCTAGTGAGTCAGACCTTCAATAATGGCAGAAGGCCATTACTCAACTCTAGCCTTACTCCCTTCACGTACAGAGCCTCCAGGAGAGTCAGGCTCAGACCTGGGAGCCTCCTCCGGTCACTCTTGCAGGATATGCATAGCCTCAAGGCACATGCAGAGCCCTGGACATGTGCTGTTCAAAGCCCGTGAAGCTGCTTGCCTCTAGTTTCTTCCTTCAAGTTTTTGGTGAGCCTCAAAGTTAGCACCCACTGTTGCTGGCTTGCACAGGCAGGAGGTTGTCATGGCCTTTAATTGTTTCAAACAAATGCCCTGGAGGACAAAGCTTTCTGTAAGAGGCGCTGAGTTCCTATTTCAACACAAATGCAGTCTGTCGGAGGCAGGAGGGTGGCTGTGGACAGGGATGGGGTACTAAAGGCTTCTCTGGGAAGGCCTACCCTCTCTGCTTCAGAGGCTCCTGTCTTCATTGGTTCATGGGTACTGCAATGCTGGGGAAGGAGACTGGAGGTACTGGCAGGCTAGGATGCAATGTCATCGACCTTAGCCAGTCCAGCCATTTTTCTTCCCCAGTGAACACTTCTCCAGGGTGCTGCAAACTGGATCTAATTTCCTGAGTTCTAAGGATGCTGGTTCTGCTGGTTCAAAGTTTTCTCTTTGGAAAAAAAAACTTTGAAATCCCTTTAAATATCCCTCCTGCCATTCTGCTAACACCATTGCCTTAAACTTTGCTAAATTTATTGGTTTTTGGTTTTGGTTTTTCAAAACAGGGTTTCTCTGTGTAGCCCTGACTGCCCTGGAAACTTACTCTGTAGCCCAGGCTGGCCTCAAACTCAGAAATCCACCTGACTCTACCTCCTGAGTGCTGGGATTAAAGGTGTGTGCCACAACTATGCATCCACCTCCCCCCAAGAAATCTTTTGAGACAAGATTTCAGGTAGCCCAGGCTAGCCTTAAACTCACTGTCTCACTGAGGATTTCCTTGAACTCTGAAGGTTTGTGCCATTGTGTCTGGTTTTTATACAGCCTTAGAGTTCCAAACTAGGGTTTCACGAATGACAGACAGCACTCTACCACGTGAGACACATCCAAGCTCACTTTTTAAAATGGATTCAGTACTGTCTCTCTATCTCTCTCTGTCTCTCTGTTTCTCTCTGTCTCTGTCTCTGTTTCTGTCTCTCTGTCTCTCTGTTACTCTCTCTCTCTCTCTCTCTCTCTCTCTCTCTCTCTCTCTCTCTCTTTCTGTGTGTGTGAATGATGTGTGGAGTTGGTTCTCTCTTTCCACATTTCTGTGGTTCCTGGAAATTGAACTTTGGCCACACGGTTGTACAGTAAAATGCCTTTACTCTGGGAACTATCTCACTGGCCCTGAACCCTACTTTACCCCTAAATTTAAAAAGTGTACATTTATTTATTTGTGTGAGTGTGCATGAGAGAGAGAGAGAGAGAGAGAGAGAGAGAGAGAGAGAGAGAGAGAGAGCGCTTTATCCACTGAGCTATGTCATTGGTCCTAAACCTTGATAGGAAATATTATTTTAGGTAAACTTGAAAATGTTATATAGTTATTTAAAACATAAGAGAAAAATTTTAAATGATATTAAAAAAAGAATCTAATAATCATGTTTTAAAAAGTTATTCCATTCAACCAGTTGAAGAGTGAAATTCTTCAGTGTGAGGCACCATTTTGCTTCAGTGATTGAAGTCAATTCTTATCACGACCCACAGACATCCTGATCTCTTCATGCTGATGCTGTGTGGGGAGATTTGGTATATTCGCCTATGAAAGTGCACTTTTCTGGTGTATGCACCTCATGTGTGATTTCAGTTGAGCGTACTCATCATGTGAGGGTGAGGAGCATTCACATGACTCTGTTGCAGCCTTTTCTTGGGGTCCTGTCTTTACTGTGTCATCCCATTACATATTAATCACTTGAAATTGCATATTGTATTGAGCTGCCTCTATTGAAAGTTAACTAGGTTTTTTGTTTGTTTGTTTCTCGAGACAGGGTTTCTCTGTATAACAGAGTCCTGGCTGCCCTGGAACTTGCTTTGTAGCCCAGGCTGGCCTGAAACTCAGAGAGAACCTCTTGCCTCTGCCTCCCAAGTGCTGGGATTAAAGGCGTGTGCCATCATGCCTGGCTTATTAACTAGGTTTTGAAGCACATAAATTTCTTCTTATCTATCAAGTTCTGAAAAACACTACTGGTTCCAAGGTATGAGCTCCACAGATAATTTTATTGGGATTTGTGTAGGGATGGAGAGTTTCCCTACACAAATTCAATTATATGTATATATTTTATATATTAGATTTATTTATTTTATGTATATGAATGTTTTGCCTGCATGTATGTATGTATATGAACTATGTGCAGGTCTTCAAGTGTGTGTGTGTGTGTGTGTGTGTGTGTGTGTGTGTGTGTGTGTGTGTGTGTATGTGTGACTGGGAAATGAAGGCTTCCACAGAGATCAGAAGAGAGTGTCAGATCCCCTGGAACTGGAGTTATGGATGATGGCTAGGAGGATTGTGTGGGTGCCTGGAGCTCAACTTCAATCCTCAGCAAGAACAACAAGTTTTTAACCACTGAGCCTTCTCTGCAAGCCCTAGTTTAATTTTTTAAGTGCATTTAAATTTTATTTATTTATGTGTGGGTGGGTGTATGTGTATACATATATGTATGTGCGCATGTGCATGCTGGTGTGCATCCATGTGTGTGCATATGCACATGGAAGCTCATGGTTGATATCAGGTATCTTTCCTCAGTCTCTCACTGAACCCAAAGCTCATCTGTCTGACTAAAATGGCTAGCCATGAGCTTCAGGATCCCTCCTGTCTCTTCCTGGCCCTACAGCAAGGCCAGGGTTACATGCTGCCATGTCTGCCTTGTTGGGGTGGAGGAGGGGATTGTGTGCATCATATCTACGCAGTGCCCTGAAGGCGGGAAGATGTTGAGTCCTATGCAACTGGAGTTATAGATGGTTGTGAGGCACCATATGGATGCTGGGAACTGAACCAGTTCTCTGCAAGAACAAGTGCTCTTACACACCGTGCCGTCTCTCCAACCCCCATGCCTGGATCTTTACATAGATGCTGGAGCTCTGAACTCAGGTCTTCAGGTTTGTGCTGCGGGCACTTCAGTGACTGAGGCATCTGCTGAGCCCTGTGTTTAAGCTTTCATCAATATGGCAAGGGTACAAAACAGCTTAACTGACTTGTCAGTCAAACAACATCAGTAAAGTCAATATGCCTTTGCCACAATATGGGTTTGCATATACGAATGGATCTGCCTTTCTAATGAGCCTGGGGTCATTGAAAACATTTTAAGTACACAGTGAAATCCAATCTCCAAACATTTATTATAATAGCAAGTGTGTAAGAGGGCCCTTCTTGTTTAGAGAAACTCATTTTCTCTCTGAGCTCAAAACATCTCAATGAAACTTCAGAACATTAACAAGCCCTCAAAATCTGCATGGTGAAATGAGTCGAGATGTCTTGCCTGGTTTGGACAGAACATCATGGTACAGATTGAAGTCCACAAGAGTAAACCAGTGTTGACAGTGCTGGCTCAGTGCACACTGGAACGGTTCGGACATTCTCCTGAAAATAACCACTGATAAATGATACAAGTTCCCTTAGGCTTAATGAACAGTTCAGACATTCTCCTGAAAATAACCACTGATAAATGATACAAGTTCCCTTAGGCCTAAGGTCCTCACACTTCTGCGGATGTCATGTGCTCTCTTAGCTAAGCCTGCTCTGTTGCCACCAGCTGTCACACATCTCAGTGGAGACCACTTCCAACCATATCAAGTGATGTTTTGTCTCAACCCTTCTCTTCCTCTTCATTTTGAAGCAAGGTCTTACTGTATCGCTCAGGCTTGTATGAAACTACTGACTGAATCCACCCTCGTCTTCAGTTTTCCAATAGCTGGGATTACAGGCATTCAGCAGCATGCCAGGTCTTCAAGTGTGTGCGTGGTACTGGAAAGGAAGCCAGGCTCCCACGTTCTTCACTAGCTGAGCCCCAACCCGGCCCCTCTTCAGCTCCTTTAAAAATACTCTCACCTGTTGTTGTTCCATGAAAACTATTCATAGAAGCAAATGCTTCAGCCTACACTTCACAGTCCGCGTGGACATCTAAGGGAACAGCTGGACATCAAAGTGGGCCTCGTGTTTAAAGGACTCATCACCATGCTCAATGTGTGCCTGATATTTTCAAACAAGCTTCTTTCCTTCTGGATACATTTATTTGGCTCTTGCAATCAAATATTTTCCATGAACTTAAATATATCAGCAGCCTTCTTTCTTGGCTGGCAAATAGATGTTTGCAAACTCACTCTCAAAGGATGATCTATTTTGTGTTTCTTTATGATATGCATGTATGTATATGTGTGTTTCTGTAAGATGTATATGTGTGCATTTCTGTGTGATGTGCATGTGTGTTTGGCGTGCATATGTTTGTGGTGTGTGTGTGTATATATGTGTGCATGTGTGTGGATAGTTGTGTGTGGTATGCCTATGTGTGTGTAGTTAGTGCATGTTCATGTGTGTGTGTGGTGGGCACGTGTGTATGATATATGTACATGTGTGTGGTGTGCATAGATGTGTATGGTGAATGTGCATGCTTGTGTGTGTGTGATTTGTGTACATGTGTATTGTGTGCACGTGTGTGTGGCTTGCATTTATGTGCATGTGGTATGTGTGCATGTATGCAAATATGTGTAGCTGTACTTGCTAGTATGGATACACAAGGAAACTAGAAGTGTCAGTAGGTCTCTTCCTCAGTCTCTTCTCACCTTATGTCTTGAGGCAGGATCTCTCACTGACAGAATCTGGAGCTTGCTCTTTCTGTAAGTCTGGTTGGCCAGTGAGCCGCCAGGGTCCAGATGTCTTTGCTCCACCTAGTGCTGGTGTTGCAGGCATGTGCTGCTATGCCCAGGTTTTACCAGGTGCTGGGGATATGAACTCAAATCCACATTTGACCTGTTAGCTCGTGACTCCCGGAGCCATCTCCCCAGCCCTCATTTTTAGTTTTTCTGAGGAAATCCCACTATGACATGATCTTAGATGCTGATGTCTCCAAGACCCACTTGTCCAGCTATGACATCATTGCAAAAGAAGCACATGTTCCTCCATGACATCCCATAATAATGCAGGCCATACTGGGGATGCTCTGCAAGCACAACAAAGCCTACTTTGGTCCTCTCTTGTTTTGAAGTGAAGGATACCTGCTCATTTTTTGTATCATACATGGCACCCAAAATGCTGTTGGGTCCTTGTACCACAATAGTTCCAGTGGCTGTTACTGCACATAATCAAATCAGGCAAAATCCCAGCATGGATGGGGCATTCTCAAGTCCGCCCATAGCTGAGAAGCTACTGGCAACTGGAGGCTGCTGGGACAGTTTTCTTTTTCAGGAATGTGGGCCTGGGATGGAACCCATGCTCCAGGAGACTGTCCTACACTGTGCACATACAGCACTAAGGAGACTCAGTGGGTGTTAAGGTTTTGAGTGGGGGGATATGAAGTCTGAAGGAAAAGTTGGGGTGATAAGGGAAGAACTGAGGGTGAGAGAGTGGGAAAGGAGACCAGATTCAAACATGAAATGCATCTATGAATATTAAGTAAAACATTTAATTTTTAAAAAGTCCTTTCTACCAGATAAACTATTTAAATAGACCAATAACCCCTAAAGAAATAGAAACAGTCATTAAAAGACTCCCAACCAAAAAAAGCCCAGGACCAGATGGTTTCAGTGCAGAATTCTACTAGATTTTCAAAGAAGAACTGATTCTAATACTCTTCAAATTGTTCCACACAATAGAAACAAAAGGAACATCACCAAACTTTTTATGAGCCTACAATTACCCTGATACCCAAACCACACAAAGATGCAACATAGAAAGAGAATTACAGACCAATCTCCCTCATGAACATTGATGCAAAAATACTCAACAAAATATTGGCAAACCAAATCCAAGAACACATCAAAATAATTATCCACCATAACCAAGTAGGTTTCATCCCAGGAATGCAAGGGTGGTTCAACATATGAAAATCAGTCAGTGTAATACACCATATAAACAAACTGAAAGAAAAAACACATGATCATCTCATTAGATGCTGAAAAAGCCTTTGACAAAATCCAACACCCCTTCATGGTAAAGGTCCTAGAGAGATCAGGAATACAAGGAACATTCCTACACACAATAAAGGCAATTTACAACAAGCCAAAAGTCACCATCAAATTAAATGGAGAGAAACTCAAAGTAATTCCACTAAAATCAGGAAGAAGACAAGGCTGTCCACTCTCTCCATATTTATTCAATATAGTACATGAAGTTCTAGCTAGAGCAAAAAAGACAACAAAAGGAGATCAAGGGGATACAAATTGGAAAGGAAGAAATTAAACTTTCCC
>NW_023505724.1:0-6552 GCF_004664715.2 Peromyscus leucopus | reverse complement strand
TAGTTTTTCCTCCTGTAATACAGCAGTTATTTCAGTGACTGTTAGCTTATTTTAAACAACACTATGGTCAAGAAAAATTTTGATACTGATCTGTCAAGGATAATAACAAACCAAATACTAGGAAGTCCTGTGTACAGTTGCATTTATACCATTTAACTATAAAATAATATATGTGTGGGGTGGGGGCCTTCTGACTAGATGTGAGCTCCTAGAGTGTTTTATTAATTCCTAATCCATGGTGACTGGAAGGCGATGCTCAGCAAACGTTTTAGCTTGACAAGGCAATATGAAAATCCATGCATTCATAGTACTGTAGAATATAATCATGATACTAGCAAGGATAAGAGAATGCAGAGTCCTTTTGGAAGCATGCTAGGGATTGAACCCAGGGCATCTGACACAATAAACATATACTTACCTTTGAGCCCTATTTCCAGCCCTAAGGGGATCTTCTTTTTTTTAATCTTGATTTATTTTTTTGCATTTTCAAATCTTTACTGTTTTAATATTGGACTGATCTTTTATCATATAATTTATTATGCAAATGATCTCTAAGTGCCTAGTGAATACCTTTTTCCAAAACCCAACCATGAATTATCTTTTAATGAATATTATTATTCTAAACAGTCATAATGTGTTGGGAGGACTGAGGCCTCTCCTTGCTAATGTCAAAAGAGGAGACAACCCTGTAGAATTCAGGTGACATCTGCCTGGAGACTCCTTTTGAGCTGACTATTTGTGGCTGATCTTAAAGTCAGGTAAATTACAGAGTACTTCTCACTTCCCTCCCCCAAAACATCACAGAGAGATTATTTTTTTCTTTTTAATGAATTTGCTTTAGCAATCCACAGGGGCAAAATCAAAATTATAATTGTCTGTATACAGTAACACTCCCTTTGAAATGTACACATTTTATAGAGAATGTGTCTAATAATGAGTTCTCAAAAGGTCAAATGCTGTTAATTACATATAGTAACTAAGTTCAAGCTAATGTGTATTTAATAAGCAATTAATATGGCTCATCATGAGTCCCCTCTCCTCCAATGCTTATACACAGCCTTTGAGAAAATCAGCCAGATTGTTATACATTTCTAGTTCTCTGGGTGGGAAACAAAACCAAATCATTTCAATTCAGTCAAGAATTATTTTTTTAACCCATGCTGTCCACTTTGTTTCCCATAATAAAGCTTATCCAGACATAGTATATGTATTTCCAAGTGTTTTGTTTATCACTGTAACAGTGACAATCACCTGTGACAATTATACATAGCAATATTAAAATTAAACTTAAAATTAAGACTTTAAAGTTAAAACAATAGTTTTTATTTCCCGAAACTCTAGAGGTAAATACTAAACTTTTATCAAGATTGGCTATCATTGTAATTACTGTTAGTCTGTAGTTACTGTTAGTTTATAGTTCATTTATAGCATAAATACATTGCCAATAAGAACTACTGAGATAAAAATTACCATTTCTTGGAGATAATCTTTCACAAAGTTAATAGGGCTTTGTGTTTTTCCTTGGGTTCAACCTACAGGAATGGGTATTAATAATGATGAATGTGGTACCCATCCCATTCTTTTATCCATTGATGGATGTGAGCATCGAGAACAAATTATATACAAAATCAAAGTGGGAATGGAAGTCAGCCAAGGATTTTAATGAATTTATTTTTCCTAAAATGTGGCCAGTGACAGAGTAATGTCAACCAATGAAGTATATTGTCCCGTTCTTACAGACATGACAGGCTGTTAGACCTGTTTTATTTCTCGGGCTTTTTGCAGCCTTTTATCCCACTTAGCTCAATTTTCTATTTTCTCTGCTGTTCCCTGCTGTTCCTGCTACTCTCCCAAACCACTCAGCAGCTTTCCCCTCAAAGGTGAGTCAGCCAGCAGCCTATACTCTTCTACAGCTCTGTCAGCTCACTTGAGCCTCTGCTGCATGGCTTGTCTCTGCTGCTTCTCCATCCCTCACCACAAAAGAAGGAAAAAGTAAAACAAAAAACAAAAACCCAGAGAAGCCCTTTATAGGACCTGACATTGCCAACCAGGGGAGGTTGTAGGAAGGAGTCTCCTGAAGGACTCACTAAGCGATCCTCAACTGCTCGCTTATGTAGGCAGAGAAGGAATTTTGGTCCAATCTAAGCATCTCTCACCTGCAAATGAAGGCTTGCATTCTGAGCAGTTGCAGGAGTCCTTTTCCTAGGCCACCACGTGAGCGCACTCCCCTATGGCCTAGATAGAAAAGTTTGCAGGGTCATTTAGAGTTCAGTGAGAATTGTGATGGTCCCATAGCTGATAAAATAAAAACTGTTTCAAACAGGCTTGTCTGAATTTGTGCCTTCGGGAGCTGAGGCCATCAGCTGGGATGGTTGCAGAGTTTTCTGTGGGCTCTGGCGGCATAAGAACAGCCTGGCTGGCTGTTGGCCCGATAGATCCCCTTTGGCTTCAAGGCAGCCAAGACAGCACGGAGATTCCAACAGCTGTTAATTAGGGAGGCTAATTGCTCCATCCCACACCATCTCCACTTATACACAGGAAATGAACATCAGAAGGAGGCCTTGTAGCAAGGCCTCACAGTGACTTGTCATTAACGTGATTTTAACAATGTTTAAATGATGCTCAGTTTCTGTGTAATGCTGGAGGGGCTGTTCCCCTTCATGTTTCAACATCATGTACCTAAAACTTTTTTCCACTCAGCTCAGGTCTTATTATAATTTCCATCTGCCCTTTGGTATCTTAGATGAATGGATATAGTAATTATACTCATTGCTTGGCTTTTACACTCCTGAAACTTCTTTTTGGTAGTTACCAAGTACATGAAAAAATATCTTCAGCCTTCACACTACAGGAATTTCATAATTTATCACCTTACGACCAGATAAACTAAAACAAAAAAAGAGCAATATTAATGTATCTGTATTTTAGGTTTTTGTCAATTTTTATATACTATTACTCAAGTAAGAGCGTTGCTGTGTACCAATGCCTGGGACTTTTAAGGAACGTGTGCTTATACCAAATAAGTGAATTTAGAAAAGTCACCTTGAATGCATGGAACTGTGCATGTGAAGAACAAGCAAATTCCAATTCTGAGAAATATGTTAGCAGATGATTATTTCTGTAGGAACATCACAGACTTTAATCACTGGCCTGGATTAATTGCTATACCTGGTCCCCAAAGTGACTCTGAGATACAGTAAACACTGGTGTCTGGGTAGCTGCTGGTACTGAGACAGTCTGTCTGTTCTGTAGTAAACCAAATAACTATTCTCTAACTAAAGGTAAGAGATATTCTCTAATGAACAACATCCTGCTATTATTGTATAACTAAGGCCAACATGCCTGGATTTTCGATTACAAATGGTATCAATGTGTCTAACCCCTCTTATTGCTCAAAGGTCAACTGTACTAACGATATAAACTGAACAGATAGTCATTTATTGTCCTTATCTGGTATGATTTGTATGTGATATACTTTGGCAAGCTTGTAAGTTTGTTTACATCAGTTTTAAAAAAAAATGCATGTGGTGGTATTGTGTTCCCCAATATATTGTAAACTTATAAACTTATCTGGGATCAGAGAACAGAACAGTCACTAGATATAGAGGCCAGAAAATGGTGGCACACATGCCTTTAATCCTAGCATTCCAAAGGCAGAGATCCATCTGGATCTCTGTGAGTTCAAAGCCACACTGGGAACAGCCAGGAATGGTGACACACGCCTTTAATCCCAGGAAGTGATGGCAGGAAGCAGAAAGGTATATAAAGACCAGAAACTGGGGTCTGGTTAAGCTTTTAGGCTTTTGAGCAGCAGTTGAGCTGAGATCCATTTGTATGAGGACTCAGAGGCTTCCAGTTTGAGGAAACGAGATCAGCTGAGGAATTGGCAAGGTGAGGTTAGCTGTGGCTGGTTCTGTTTCTCTGATCTTTCAGTGTTCACCCCAATACCTGGCTCTGGGTTTATTTTTATTAATAAGACCTTTTAAGATTCATGCTACACATGCATGTTGTGTTTCACTGTTACAACACCTATAATGTCACTAGGCGACAGACACTTCTCAGCCCTACATCATCTCCTGAGAGCACTGTGGTGTATGCAGTGACAGGTGACTGAAATATCAGACGTGATGCTAGCACTTCCCACTCTCGCTTGTCATTTTTAGCCTTCTGGTAACTGTATGTATTCACTTTTGAGGTTCCCGAGTGTGGCTATGGAGACTGTGTGGCTCCTACTGCTTCCTCCCTGTGGCGAGCTCTCTTTACTGTGATAATGAAGGGGAATTTAAGATTGTTCTCACAACACTTGGGCTTTGCATGCCTTAAAGTTAGTCGCTTTCTGACTTTGTAATGAACTTTCAGTGACAAGGACAACTGGCCCAGGATAGCATGTGTCATCCTTCGACACTCCTGGTTGGGTAATTGATCAAATTCCCTCTTTGATAGTTGGCAAGAAGGCAAGACCAAATCTATTACAATGGCGTTATCCAATACAGTTTTGCAAACACTTTCATTTAGAGCAATTGTAACAACTTCTAGATAACTGATTAAAATAAACACAGTGTGACCTTAGTTTTGCAGCCTGATGTCTTCACAGAAGAGGGGGGGCGGGTTGTGCGGTAGTGGAACAAGGGTTTCTGAGTTTCAAACTGCTTGCAATGAACCCGAAGAAGCTCTTTCCTCTCAGCCTCAGACAATTCCCATTTGTACCGTAGAGTGGTTTCTAGCTGGAATGCGTTATTAGGAATGTTCTCAGATCTTACAAATCCTTCTGCTTCATTCCCCTTGCTGTGTAGTGGCTCTTTGTTTCCATTTGTCTCCTAAAGAAGTAAAGATGTGATTTATGATGTAAATCAAAGAGGTGCTTAGTGTTTTTACAAAAATATTATCTTCCATATTTACATGTACAAAATTATTATGGGAGGGGGGAGATTCATCCCCCACCCAATGGCATAGACTCTTGTAAATTGCCTATATCCTAGTAAGTAGCCCCTGACCCATGCTCATGCAAGCAACCCTAACTAAACCTGCTATGTTTCAGAATGAAAATAAATAGATGAGCAAACATTGTAAAGGAAACAGCTTACTCACTTTAACAGGGCCGGCAAACTTCTTTCACACTAGATTTCTGTGTAGACCGTTTAGACTTAGGTAAAAGTATGAACTCTCTGTAGTGAGCAAAAAAGTTTCAAATCCATCTTCTTAGTGACTTTTAGCACTTTTATTAGGTTGGACATATGTGGGTATTTATTTTCACTGTCTAACTGTGATTCTTTCTGACTAACGCCAACCAATTTTTGATACACAGAATAACATATTCAAAAACCATTGACTTTGGTTCAGTATCATCCATTCGGTATCATTTTTTTCACAATATTTCTTTACATTGTTTTTATTCATTGACACTTTTATACATGTAAATAGCGTGTTTAGATTTTTTTTTTTACCTCCCAACACCCTCTCACTTCTGTAGAAATGATTCTTTTTCCCGCCACATCTCCCTTCTGCTACAGTGGGCCACTGAACTATAGTTACGCCATCTTGTGAAAGTATTCTCAAGAGTACTTTAAGTGCTAAAACTGTCTTGTGTAAACTGGCCTCTAGACACATAGATCAGCCGTAAATTCACTGGTCACAGAGACCAGACATAAATTGCTCTACAATGTGTCCCTGACATCCAGGTTATGAGAACTGCCTGACTATTTCACTGTTATCTGTCTGCCTCTCTAAACAACACTTGCTTGCCACAGATGTCCAGGATTGCCTTTCTGTATATACCACAATTACACCACAATTGCAGGGTTTTTTTTTTTGTTTTGTTTTGTTTTTTTGCCTTTTGAAACTTGAATAAATTGGGGGTCATGGATACTTCCTGCCACTCTACTTGGAAAGCCTTGCTCGTGGTGAACAAAGGCTCCATATAACTTGACTTACTCAGGTCTATTGATTTTTTTCTTCAGGTACCCCATAACACTATTACCATCAATATTTAGGTGATTTTCCACAAAAACAGGAACCAAGTTGGCTTTGTTTTATTTGAGTTGCTTCAGATGACATGCATATGGTAGATTCTTAATGAATTAAGAATTATTTGAATCACATTAATTTCTTTCATTACATGTATTTCTTTTTGTGTGTCTGTATGTTTCTACAGTGCATGTGTTCAGGTCACATGACAACTTTTAAGAGCTGATGCTCCCCTTCTACACCGAGGATCCCAGGGACAGAGCTCTGGTGGTCAGGCTGCACAGAATGCCTATTCCCACTGAGCCATCTCATTGATCAGAATCACATTTTAATATACAACATTCCAATGCTCTTACAGTTTTCTTGCTTGCTTGATTTAATATCAAACAATAAGTATAAACTAATCTGTAATTATCTCAGCCCATATCACCTCCATTATGAACTTGCTTGTTTGAAAAGGGAGACATCTTAGAATATTGTACCTCATCTTTCCCAGTTTTAAGGAAAAGAGGAAGAAAACCATGTCTGGGATGATCTGGTCATGCTGTGATCATTAAACACTAAGCATTCACCAGCAACTTCTACGAC